>NC_053427.1:23297312-23542128 GCF_007990345.1 Gossypium hirsutum | reverse complement strand
CCATGTGAATATGATTTGGTAAGGAACTTTGTGATTGTTATTGGTGGTGTTCAGCATGCGAAAATGGTTGTAGAAGTGAGTATGATTAGACCATTTGTTTAGTAGTATATATGGTAATGATTGACTAGGTCGAGGATGTTGGGAAATGATCAGCCATTGGAATGGCTAAATATGATCATATGTGGACCTATGTTACAAAACCTAGTTGGTCATGGTAACACAATAGGTAAAGTTTACCTTGAAAACAGATGTGACGCAGCAGTGGTGGGATTTGAAAATCACAAAAATTTGTAGGAATGGAATTAAATAGTGAATAAATTATGTAATCGAACCTTGATGAATCTATTTCATATGAAGTAACGAAACAATCATATGAACAGTATATAAGAGATATTAAGTCTCGGAAAGGGCAGAAGGTTTCTGGATTCTGTTTCGACTTTGAAATTTACCATAATAACAGAATTATTAAGTCATACATATGTATGATTCGCTGAGTCTGTCTATAGAAACAAACACATCAGTATTGGAGCCTGTACAAGGAGATATCAAGTCGTAATGCGCAAAGGTCAGGTAGTCGATCCCTGTAACATGGAGACTTGACTAATAAACTGTACTAATTGGCTCGACCAAAAATTCTAGAAAAAAATACGTAGATGGGCATATGAGTCTAGTTTCAGGGAAAAATCATGAATCTGATTTTCGAGTTGTGAAACCCAAGATATGATTTTAAAGCGACTATTATGCAGATTGGCAGTGTCTGGAAAATTTTTAAAGTCTGTTAACACCTCGTGTTCGACTCCGGTGACGGTCTCGGTTCGGGGTGTTACAATTGATTGGTATCAGAGCTACGTTTAGTCGATTCTAGGATACCGTAATGCGTTGGGTCTAGCTATACATGCATTTTATGTGATTATTTGATAGTGTGGTGATTTCTGACAGTTGCAAATGTGTTTATTTATAGTAATGGATCCGATCCGACGAGAGGTAGCTGATGATCTTGAGAGTGTAGCGCCTGCTCCGCACAAGGACAGCGCCGGCGGACTCTCAACCTAATGCTAGTAACCCGAATGATGAAGCTAGACAAGCTTTCTATAGCGTGATGAATGATTGGTTAACCAATACATTCGAACTAATACGGTGTTCCACAACCTCCATTCCGACAAATACCACCCCGCACCTACAATACCTCCGGTAACTGACCAAATAAGGTCAAATAAGCCCCCAGTTGACAGAATCCGAAAACATGGGGCTACTGAATTTAAGGCTACGGATAGCGATGATGCCGAGCAAGCTGAACTTTGGTTGGACAACACTATCCGGGTACTCGATGAGCTATATTGTACACCTGATGAATGCCTAAAGTGTACTATCTCCTTGTTACGCGATTCTGCCTACTATTGGTGGAGTACTCTGACTTCTGTTGTGCCTCGAGAGCAAGTAACTTGGGAGTTTTTCCAAACTGAGTTTCGGAAAAAGTATATCAGTCAGAGATTTGTTGATAAAAAACGGAAGGAATTTCTTGAGCTTAAGCAAGGTTTTATGTCAGTTACTGATTACGAGCGAAAATTTGTTAGACTTAGTAGATACGCTCGGGAATGTGTTTCATCCGAGGCTATCATGTGTAAACGCTTCGAGGATGGGCTGAATGAAGATATAAAAATGTTCGTTGGCATTCTTGAAATACGAGAGTTCGTAGTACTTGTCGAGCGAGCTTGTAAAGCCGAAGAGCTTAGAAAAGAAAAACAAAAAGTTGATGTGGGAACAGGGGAGTTTCGTAAAAGATCCTCGGGAAAGTCTCTTCAACAGGCATCGAAGAAATTTCGAGATGATGTGGGCCGGTCTAGAGGCACTTCGGGCCTTTTTAGACGAGATCGTGATCGACCCCTTGTGGGTACCCGAGGCACTTCGGTCGCTAGCGTTGGGAATGAACGTCGAGACAAAACAGAATGTCGATATTGCGGTAAATGGCATTCGGGGAGTTGTAGATTCCATGACCGCTCCTGTTACAAGTGTGGATCAGTTGACCACTTCATCAAAGATTGCCCGAGGTTGTCTGAACAGAATGTAAATCAGAGTGGGAAACCGGGTGCTACCACTGCTCGAGGTAGACCATCTAGAAATACGGGCAATGCTAGTGGTGGTCAGAGAGGATCTAGAGATGCTACGACCGGATCCGAGGCTCGTGCGCCTGCTAGAGCTTATGCTATACGTGCCCGCGAGGATGCTTCTTCGCCTGATGTTATTACCGGTACTTTCACTCTCTTTGATACTAATGTAATTGCTTTGATTGACCCCGGTTCTACTCATTCTTACATATGTGAAACCTTAGCATCCAGTAAGACTTTACCTATTGAGTCTACTGAGTTCGTAATTCGGGTGTCAAATCCCTTGGGTCGTTACGTGCTTGTCGACAAAGTGTGTAAGAAATGTCCCTAGTGATTCGAGTTCCTGTTTTCCGGCGGACTTGATGCTTTGCCGTTTGATGAATTTGATGTTATTCTCGGTTGGATTGGTTGACCGTGCATGATGCGGTTGTGAATTGCAAAAGCAAGACTATTGATTTGAGGTGCGCAAATAACGAAGTAATCCGAGTTGAGTCTACAGACTTGGATGGGTTGCCAGTTGTAATATCCTCATGTTGGCCCAGAAATATGTAAGAAAAGGGTGCGAAGCATACCTTGCGTATGTACTTGATGACAAAGAATTAGAAAAGAAACCCGAATCTGTGCCGGTGGTTTGTGAATACTTGGATGTTTTTCCTGAAGAATTACCGGGTTTACCACCTGTTCGGGAGGTAGAGTTTGGTATTGAGCTTGTACCTGGGACTACGCTGATTTCGATAGCTCCGTATCGTATGGCACCAACCGAGTTAAAAGAGTTGAAAGCTCAGTTGCAAGAATTGACGGATAGAGGTTTTGCTCGACCAAGTTTCTCACCTTGGGGTGCACCAGTATTGTTCGTGAAAAAGAAGGACGGAACCATGAGGTTGTGCATTGACTATCGTCAACTGAATAAAGTGACGATAAAGAATAAATATCCGTTACCGCGTATTGATGATTTGTTTGATCAACTAAAGGGAGCCTCAGTGTTCTCAAAATAGATTTGAGATCGGGTTATTATCAGTTGCGGGTTCGAGATTCGGACGTACCCAAAACTACTTTCAAAACGAGGTACGGTCACTACGAATTCTTAGTGATGCCGTTTGGGCTTACTAATGCCCCTGCGGTATTTATGGATTTGATGAATCGGATCTTCAGACCATATTTGGATCGGTTCGTAGTTGTGTTCATTGATGACATCTTGGTCTATTCAAGAGATGAGACCGAACATGCTGAGCAGTTATATGCTAAGTTCAGTAAGTGTGAGTTCTGGTTAAGAGAGGTTAGCTTCTTGGGTCATGTGGTATCCGCATCGGGTATTTGAGTTGACCCGAGCAAAATTTCAGCCATACTTAACTGGAAGCCTCCAAGAAATATTACTGAAGTTCGGAGCTTTTTGGGACTCGCCGGTTATTACCGACGATTTGTCAAAGGTTTCTCGATGATAGCCACACCAATGACGAAGCTACTTCAAAAGGATGTTAAGTTCGAATGGACGGAGAAATGTCAGAAAAGTTTTGATCAACTAAAAACTTATTTGACTGAAGCTCCAATTTTAGTGCAACCCGAATCAGGCAAAGAGTTTGTCATTTATAGTGACGCATCCCTACTTGGGCTGGGCTGCGTATTGATGCAAGAAGGTTGAGTGGTGGCCTATGCGTCGAGACAATTAAAGCCACATGAGAAAAATTATCCGACCCATGATCTTGAACTAGCTGCCATCGTGTTTGCTTTAAAATATGGCGACATTACCTATTTGGTGAAAAGTGCCATGTATTTTCGGATCACAAAAGTCTCAAATATTTGATGACTCAAAGAGACTTAAATCTGCGACAAAGACGTTGGCTTGAGTTGTTGAAAGATTACGAGCTTGTCATTGATTACCACCCGGGAAAGGCTAATGTGGTTGCGGACGCCTTAAGTCGGAAGTTATTGTTTGCTTTACGAGCGATGAATGTGCATTTGTCTGTTCTACCCGACAATGTGTTAGTAGCTAAATTAAAAGCCAAACCATTATTGACTCATCAAATTCGTGAAGCTCAGAAAGTCGATGATAAATTGGTTGCAAAACGGGCTGAGTGTGTTCCGAACAAGGAATCGGAGTTTCAAATTGATGATGATGATTGTTTGAGGTTCATAAGTCGTTTGTGTGTTCCAAGGAATTCGGGACTCATTTCGATGATTCTGAACGAAGCCCATTGTAGCCGAATGTCAATTCACCCGGGGAGTACGAAAATGTACAACGATTTGAAACGTTGGTTTTGGTGGCATTGTATGAAACGAGACATCTCCGACTTTGTTTCGAGATGTTTAATATGTCAACAAGTGAAAGCGGAACATCAAGTGCCTTCAGGATTACTTCAGCCGATCATGATACCCGAGTGGAAATGGGATCAAGTCACAATGGACTTTGTGTCCGGACTGCCATTGTCAACAAGTAAGAAGGATGCGATTTGGGTTGTTGTTGATAGACTGACTAAGTCGGCTCACTTTATCCCCGTGCGTACGGATTTTTCATTGGATAAACTAGCCGAATTGTATGTTTCTCAGATTGTGAGATTACACAGGGTACCTATTTCTATAGTGTCGGATAGAGATCCGAGATTTACCTCACGATTTTGGAAGAAATTGCAAGAAGCTTTGGGTACCAAGCTGCATTTTAGCACTGCTTTTCACCCCCAAACCGATGGTCAATCTGAGCGGATAATTCAGATACTTGAGGATATGTTGAGATGTTGCATCCTCGAGTTCAGTAGTTCATAGGAACGGTATTTACCTTTGATTGAATTCGCTTACAACAATAGTTTTCAATCAAGTATTAAGATGGCACCTTACGAGGCTTTGTACGGTCGTAAATGCCGTACACCATTGTTTTGGACCGAGCTCGGTGAAAGTAAAATTTTCGGAGTTGATTTGATTAAGGATGCCGAACAGAAAGTAAAGGTAATCCGTGAAAGTCTGAAAGCAGCCACAGATCGTCAGAAGTCGTACGCGGATTTGAAACGAAAAGACATTGAGTATCAGGTGGGAGATAAAGTGTTTCTTAAAGTTTCACCTTGGAAAAAGATACTCATATTTGGCCGTAAGGGCAAATTGAGTCCGAGGTTCATTGGGCCGTATGAAATATCCGAAAGAATTGGTCCAGTGGCATATAGATTGATTTTACCTCCTGAACTTGAAAGAATTCACAACGTTTTTCATGTTTCGATGCTTCGACGTTATAGATCTGACCCCTCCCACATAATTAATCCCTCCGAGGTTGACATTCAATCCGATATGAGTTATGAAGAAGAGCCGATGCGTATCCTAGCTCGTGAAGTGAAGGAGTTGCGAAACAAAAGGGTTCCGTTAGTAAAGGTGTTATGGCTCAAACACGGGATCGAGGAAGCTACTTGGGAAACCGAAAGCTCGATGAAAGAACGATACCCAAACCTATTTACCGGTAAGATTTTCGGGGACGAAAATTTCTTAAGTGGGGGAGAGTTGTGACAGCCCAAAATTGACCCTAGTGGGGAAGTGGTTTCGGGACCACAAAACCGAGTTATAAAAATAATTAATTGCTATGTTCTATGTTTATTATGTGTGTGTACATGCATATGTGGAAGTTTCATTCCCTAATTTTGCCAATTGCATGAGGAATTATTAAATAGGGATCAACATGAGACATGGTGAAATATGATAGGCTAATTTTAAAGGGCTTATTAGTGCATGTCAACACAAGGGTGGACTTGCATGTCAAATTGCCCAATTCCCTTATAGTGGCCGGCCAAGATGGATTGATGATGGGCAATATATTTGTTGAATTTGATATTATAATAAGAAATTGGGTTATTGGAGTTATAATGAATAAAAGAAAGAATAAAAGAAAAAAAGAAAGGTAATGAAAACAAAGCTTGTATCCTTGGTTCTTCTTGGCCGATTGTAAAGAGGAAGATAGGAGGGAAACATTCGGTCACTTGAAGCTTGAGAAGGTTAGTAAAAATTTTGTTAGTTTTTGAAATTTTAAGTTTAGTTTAAGTCAATTAGCTAGTTCCATATTAGCCCATTTGAAAACTTGGAATTTTAGATGTTGGTTTGAGCTTTCGGTTGTGGTTGTCAAGGGAGGAAATGAGATTTTGTCTGTCTTCAACAATTGATTGGTATATAAGTGTTAAATGTGAGAAAATTTTGTTTGGGTAATTGTAATAAATAATTAGTTCAATTTGATAATAAGGTATGAGGTGATAAGTAAAATTTTCATGGTGGTTTAGGTTTAATGACATTCGGCTATGGTATTTCACAATGGTAAATTTTGTTGTTTCATGATAAAGATAGATGAGTGTTTGAGCTATACAAATAATCATATGTGAGCAATGGGTGCTAAAGGGAAAGGAATCGACTACCTTATTATGTACCAAGGCCGAATGTGTACTTGAATTAGGAAGTGATTGAGTAATGTTTGTACCTTAAGTGATAGAATAGAGTGAATGCTTGGAATGTGATATGTGTGAATTATATGTTAAATTAAGGTTTGCTAAGCTAGCTATTAAGGTGAAATGCAAATGTTAGTATTTGATTTGGTAATAATCTGCTTGGGGACAGCAGCAGTAAGGTGATTTTGGAAAATCGCCATAATTTGTAGGAGTTGAATTAGAAGCTGAGTAAATTATGTCATTAAAGCTTGAAGAGTCTATTTTCTTACAAAAGAAACTATAAGAACTAAAGAGTTACCGATCTTGAGATATTTGAAGTATTGTGGGGCTGAGTCAAAATGACTACTAGATTCCCTGTTCTGTTTTTAGGAAATCATTATAAGTTGTACAAAAATGATTATAAGATAAAATTTATATGCTTAAACTCCTTAATGAGTCTAGTTTCAAATGAAATCAAATACAACACATTTGGAATTCTGTAAAATGAGAAATTTGATTCGTAGTGAAGAGTGGTCAGATTAGTCAAACAGTGAAACAGGGGAAACTTTAAGAAAAATCTGGTATTGATTGGCCAAGCCTAAAATTCTGAAAATTTTATGGATGGAAGATATACGAGTCTATATTCAGGGAAAATTAACGGCAAGTGATTTGGAGTTTTGTAGCTCCAGTTATAAATAATTTAGTGACTGCTGCTCAGGGAAAACAGCTCGTAGTGAATATGTGATTTTGTTGTAAACATTAATGAAAATTTGCTAATGAATTATTTATTGATTTTTATAAAGCTTACTATAATCTATGTGTGTGAAAGTCGAATCAATTTATATATTATTCTGAAAGTAATACTTGAATAGTCGATTAATGACTATTTTAAAATTTGTTGAACTTAAGCTCAAGAGCAAAGGGGAACTAAATCCGATAAAGGGAAGGAAAAAGTAATTGAATAGCCATTGAAGTCGTTCGACAACATCCGAGGTAAGTCTTCGAGTAATCACCCTACTTGAATTATATTGAAATGATTAGTCATCCTATGATGGATAGTCAAATGTGCATAGAGACTATGTTATAAAGCCAATTGAAATCATGCTCTTTGTGTGTGGCTATTGAGCCGAAATTGGAAAGGTTTAATAAATGCTTTGTGTTTGAGCCTTAGTAACGAAAGTGAAATATGGATGTGTCATGATTGTTGATATATATGTGCATGAGCATTTGAATTTTTCTGGGCTAAGTCCCGAAGGCAATTGTGCTAGTGATTTTATCCGGGCTAAGACCCGAAGGCATTTGTGCGAGTTGATATATCCGGGCTAAGACCCGCAGGCATTTATGCGAGTTGATATATCCGGGCTAAGACCCGCAGGCATTTGTGCGAGTTGATATATCCGGGCTAAGACCCGCAGGCATTTGTGCGAGTTGATATATATCCGGGCTAAGACCCGAAGGCAATTGTGCAAGTTGATATATCCGGGCTAAGACCCGAAGGCATTCGTGCGAGTTGCTATGCCCGGGTTAAGACCCGAAGGCAATTGTGCTTGTGGTAATATCCGGCTAAATTCCGAAGAAACTTGGGTATGAATGTGAGCGTTTTGTGCTGTAATAAATTCAACTAATACGCTCAACAAACCCAAACGATAAGGTATGTTTGCATGTGATTCGGAAAAGTCGATTCGTTTTAAGTAGTATTCGTTCAATCGACTAACGAACTTTTGGGCTTTTATATGGGTTGATACCTTGTGTGTGTATATATGTTGACGAATTGTGAAGTAAGCATGATTATGAGAATGTGTATTAATAAAGTGATTCATTTAGCTATGTGAATGTAATACTTTAGTCAAAGCCGATTTCATTACTTGAAACTTACTAAGCTTTAAAATGCTTACCCGTTGCTTTGGCTCTCTGTTTTATAGATTTTGTTCGTTAGCTATCGGATTCGGGATCATCGAAGTCGAAGTCATCCACACTATCAAAGCTCTTTTGGTACTCTTTTAGTTGAACTCTGGATATGGCATGTATAGGACTACCCCTTGTTGTTTTAAGCACTTCTTGTGATGTATGTGTGTTCAGCCATGCGAAAATGGCTTGTAGAAGTGGAGTATGGCATTAGACCATTTGTGTTTATGTATGTATATATGGTTTCATGATGTGACTATGGTTTGGAATGGAAGTGTTGGGCAAATGATCAGCCATTGGAATGGCTAAATATGATCATATGTGGACCTATGTATGACAAAACCCTAGTTGGTCCATGGTAACCACGAAATAGGTAAAGTTTACCTTGAAAACAGATGCTGACAGCAGCAGTGGTGTGGATTTGAAAAATCACAAAAATTTGTAGCAATGGAATTAAATAGTGAATAAATTATGTAATCAAACCTTGATGAATCTAATTTCATATGAAAGTAACGAAACAATCATATGAACAGTATATTAAGAGATATTAAAGTTCTCGTGAAACAGGGCCAGAACGGTTTCTGGATCTCCTGTTTCGAATTTGAAAATTTACCATAAATTAACCAGAGATAATTAGGAGTCATACCATATATTTATAGATTCCTCTCTGAGTCTAGTTTCTATAGAAACAAACGGCATCAGTATTGGAGCCCTGTACAAGGAGATATCCAAGTCGTAATGCGCAAAGGTCAGGGTAGTCGATCCCTGTAACATGGGAGACTTTGACTAATAAACTGTACTAATTGGCCCGACCAAAAATTCTAGAAAAAAAAATGTAGATGGGTATATGAGTCTAGTTTCAGGGAAAAATCACGAATCTGATTTTCGAGTTGTGAAACTCAAGATATGATTTTTAAAGCGACTATTATGCAGATTGGCAGTGTCTGGAAAATTTTTAAAAGTCTGTTAACACCTCGTGTTCGACTCCGGTGACGGTCTCGGGTTCGGGGTGTTACAATTTGAGCTTAGAACATATCATGGCCACATCATATCTTACTAAATCAACTCATCATGTCCTATTATAATTGTATTTACTCAATGTTTAAACACTTAAAACTTACCTCGGAAGTTGCCGAACGATTACGACGGCTCTTCGATCACTTTTTTCCTTTCCCTTATCCAACTGTGATCCTCTAGGCTCTTGAGCTAAATCAAACAAATTTACTTCTCAATCAAACACATATATATGGCAACCATATACATTTCAAAAACCAATTCGTTCGTATCATTTGTCCATATATTAGCTTTTAGCATATTTGGTCATTAGAGTGACCTATTTAACTTTCAAGCATTCATTTCTAATTTTAATTAAACAATGCCGAATGCCATTAGCTACTAATGCCACACACACACATGTGCATAAAATTCATCCATACATAACCTCTAGCTCATTCGGTCATTCATCTCTCAAACCTATCAAAGTTTCATGTCGAACTTCCCTGGCCGAATACACATATAAGCACATAATGCACATTTAGAATTTTTTTTTATTTACTTCATGATACATTCGGCCTTGGCAACAATTTCATTAGAAATCCCTATTAGCCACTTCATCAATCAATTATATCATCTACTTAATATTTCATAACTTATCATGCTAGCTGAATATTATTTATTCAAGTTCATCATCTTCATATTCGGCATTAGCATCAAATATAATAGCCCATTTCTTCCCACTTTGAATCTATGCATCCATTTAATCATAGTTTGTTCAAGCACTCATACAACAAGATTCATCCAATTTAACAAGAAACAAAAACTTTATTCCTCCATAGCTACAATGGCCGAAAGATCTAGACATCTCAATACCGAAATTTCTAACATGGGTTGCCTAAAGAATTTGGTAGGGAGTTCAAATTTATCTAGCATTTCAAGTAACTTAACACATCCATATAGCTAACATGCTAATAGTCTCAAGGCTTCAACTAAAACTTTTGAAGCCTCTTAGTCGAATACTAACTCTCTAATAATCCCAAATCCATCCATGAGATAGTTAGAATTTAGACTAATCATCCAAGGGATGTATGAACTTTCAAAGCAACACTAAACATACCTTAATCTAGTGAGCCTTCATAGCCGATTTTTCTCCAAGCTCATTCCCTTTCTTTCTTTCTTCTATTCGGCCAAAGATGTTCAAGGATGAACACTTTTTTTTTTCTTTGTTTCCTTTCTTCCATTCACGGCAAAGGGGGGGGGCATGGATGAGACCATTTTTTTTTCATCACTCTACCTTTTTGCATTACTTTAATCCTAACCCCTTTTTTTATTCTTTCTAACATAACTCACTAACACAACATGTTTGCAACATGTTTCCACCCATAGCATGGCCGGCCACTATGCTTTAATTTTGGGTAATTTGACATTCAAACCCATCATTTCACAACATGCATTATTAGGCCACTTTACATTTGCCTAGCACATTTCCAAATTTTCTCACATAATTCCTATTTGATAAAATTCACTTACTATTAACAAAATTCAAACATGAAATTTTCACACATGCATATGTACATATAATGAGCATCAACTATGACGGTTAATTATCTTTATGACTCGGTTTAGTGGTCCCGAAACCACTTTTCGACTAGGGTCACTTTAGGGGTGTCACAGATGTTGTAAGTATATCTTGCTGTTTTGATTATATATAGATGTATATATAATTGAGATGGATGAATTAGATTATAAACTAGTGGTGAAACTAAGTGTGCGAGTTAGTTTAGCTTCGGCTATATGAGGCACTAAGTGTGCGATACCGAAATAGCTTCGGTTAATTGAGATGGCACTAAGTGTGTGGAATTATTATAGCTTTAGCTAATCTTTAAAGCACTAAATGTGCAGATGTTTAAAGCATCAGTGACATTCGAAAAATATTAAAATATCCGATCAAGAGGTTAGAATGAAAACGAATGAATACGGGAATGTTTAGGTAAGTATAATACCTATGTGGTAGATGGTATAATGCCCAAAAAGTTTACTGAATTTGGTACAAACATATGGATGATGTTCGGATGGACAGATGAATGAGTTGAGAATATATAAGTACTTATGTGTTGATGTTTCATATTTTATATACTGTTGATGTTTTTGGTACAAGCTTACTAAGCTTTGGAAAGCTTACTTTGTGTATGTTTGTATTGTTTTATAGATATCGGCGTTACTACAAGCTCAGGGATCGTCAAGGATCGTCACCACACTATCGAACCTAATTTTGGTATTTTGAAATTGTATATTTTGAAGTATGGCATGTATAGGCTAGTAGTTGCGGGATTATGTTTTGTGATGTATATATTTAGCCATGTGATTTGGCGAGTTTATGTTTGAACTTATAGTTTGATAATGGTATATAATATGTGATGCCAATGTTCAATTTGGTATGTTTTGGTTGGTTAAAAGAGATGGTAAGCTGGCAAGTTTGGTAAGTTCATAGCATATGTTTGAATAATGTATCGATCATTTGGTTAGGTATGATGTTAGTTTAAGTTTTGGTATGAATTGAGTGATGAATTGAGAATGGAAATGATTGGTAATGTTTTAGCATAAATTACGAATGTTTCGGCATAAAATTGGCTGAAATGGTGGTGCGTATATGCTTGGTTCTTTGCTTGTAGATTGACCCAAATTTGGGGTGGCAAATTTCCTATTCAAATGGCCTATTTTTGTCCACAGGGGCAGAGACATGGGCGTGTGTCTCAGCCGTGTGCAACACATGACTTTGTTGCACGGTTGTGTGTCCCCTAGGGTACCCTACAATTAAGTCAGGCTCGAACACAGCCAAAGCACACGGGCGTGTGGCTAGCCGTGTGGCCCAAGTCAGACTCGACCACGGCTAAGGCACACGGGTGTGTCTTGTAGCCATGTGGGCAAGTCAGTATCTATGCCCTATTTTGCCACGGCTTAGACACATGGGCGTATCTAAGGTCGTGTGAGGCACACGGCCTGTTCACACGGGCGTTTGACCTTTTAAAAGTTGAAAAATTTCTATGTTTTGAAACTTCCTTATGTTATTGAATTAGTCTTGAATGTATGATTTAGACCTTGGATGATTGTTTAAAGTTTGTGTTAAATATGAATGATCTATATCTTATTGAATTGAGAAGATTTTTGTTATGTTATTGTTCGGATCTGGGATGTAAGTCCGGTAATGCCTCTTAACCTATTCCGGGGACGGTTACGGGTTAGGGGTGTTACATACTTTGTATTCACTTAGATTCTATGTTAACAAGCTAAAATTCATATTTGTTTGAGGCTTTTCTAGGGTATGTAATGGGAGCTTATTGAGTGGAGGAACTATTTTTTTCAGAGAGTAAAAACTATTTTAGTAAACATTATTAAGTGTTTATCGCCCAAGTTATCAAGGGAAAGATTTGAAGGTGGGTGTTCTAGTCCTTAGGTATAAGGGTGAGATCTCTATACTTAGTGAAACACCCTGTACTCGACCAGATGTCTGGATCTAGGCTATAGGGTGCTATGCTTCATAACTGAAATTTAACGACACATTCTTTAATGTATATTCTGCCATTCCTACTTAATGGAGTTATTATTAAAATACAATTATCTAATTGACCACGCCAGATGGATTTATTTCTATTATGTAACCTTAATCTAAGATACAAAACATTTTACAAGGTAGTTTAAACATATTGAATATTTACTTAGTTTTGAAATAGTATTCCTATCAAAGCTAATTACAAATAAGACTCTGACCATGAGACTCCGCCTTTGGGTTGTCCAACTGTAAGCATGTTACTACAAGAAGCAAAATTGCCTGAGCATGGTAGATTTTGGCCTGGTCCCTCCTCGAACTTTCGAATTCCCTTATTACTTATAATACATAATAACAATTACGTAAGTTCTAATAAAATTAGTGAGTTTTCATACCTTATATCAGTAGAATGCTAACAAGCTGGCGCTTCATGATTTAGAATTTAAGTTTGACTGTCTGTACTAGGATGGTTCACCAATCTCATTGGCGTGGTATTTACATCAGACAAATTAGCTCACTTGTACTTGGCACATTATCTTCAAAGATACAATTTCTTATTTGCTTTCACATCCTAAAGAACAATTCAACTTTCTTGACTGCCTTTGCTCTATTACGGACAACGTGAAAGTAGAAGATTTCGTATTCGGCTATGAAAGCATTACACATAAAAATCTCCCACTGATAAGACTTCACAAATATAATATCAAAATGCGGTTAAAGTTTTGATCTCTTGGTGGCTTATCCCTACGATTTCTATCTTCACTATTTGCCTTTGCGGACCCTTATGCATCTATTTCCTTAAGAGGAAATCCTTGTAGATTCTTACATAAGAACTTGTGAAAGAGTACCCTGGATTATTTCTATAGCACACTTTGCATAAATAATTATAAATAATCAAATAAGCTAGATTTAGCAAATAGTCCCTATTTTGAATTGCTATTAGTGGTTTGTCCTAACAGAATCAAATTCGTATTACAATCCTCATGGATTCCTATTTTAGATCCAAGCCTATAGATTCATGCTTTACAAAACATACTGACGAATTCAGAAGGAAATCCGCATTACAGTTTAAAAAAGAAAATCAACTCAACCTAATCAAGTAGACAAATCCTGCTGACCATTGTATCCTATCTTAGTCTTGCGATAACAGATAACCTATTCATAATGATTCACTTTTAGAAATTATAACATGCAGTTAGATTCTCAAGAGTAAATCCCCTACTAAGAAATTGTACAAGTATTGTGAATCCCTTATTGAGAAATTGTACACGTAATATAGTCTTGACAAACTGTCATGTCTTGGACATATGAACTCGCATAAACATATAACTTATTCTTGGTGGACTTACCAAGTGGATCCCATATTTGTTGAGACATATATGCGTATACATGTAATGCTCGATTTGTGCCAGTGTACACAGTTGTTATCAAGTAATAAGTATGTAAACGAATTATCATCCTTGCAGGGACTGTGTATGTTAATCAATTAATCGTAAAATTAGAGTTAACAAACTGGTGATAAAAACATAATATTTTGAGGGGTGATGATTAAGCTAAGCTAAATTATCTAAATGCAAGATAATATTTAGTTCAATTTAATCTAATTGCCAAGTATGAAATGAATTTAGCAGTAAAGACACAAAATTCATCAATCAATAACATGAATAGGTTAGGATAATTACATCTATCAACTTAGTTCATTTTCCTCGTTTTTAATAGTGGTTAGAAAGTATTCCTTGGCAACTCAATCTTTCTTGATTTTTTAAACCAAATTAAGTCCTCTCGGGATCTTTTACTCAGTAAAACATGCATTTTATTGATCATATTAAATTAAGGGTTTCTTAGAATTCATGTGAAGTAATAGGGACAGGTCAATTTTGAAACAATTTAATCATATAAACCTAAAAACTATGCAAGATAATATAGCTCATTAAAGTTATTATGAACCTTCAATTTAGTCGGGTCAGGATCTAAATTGAGCATGAACATTTCAATTATTGCACCCACTGGTCGTCGTCTGGTCAGATCGTTCAACTAATTCTGATGCATCCAATCACGCATGAATGAAATACATACTAGAGTTTAATTGAAAACATGATCAACTGAGGCACGAACACTATAAACAAGATCTAAAAAAATTTCATTGAATCAATGCAATCATCCTTGCTAAACAGATTTAACCTACCATTATTGATGACAAGATAACAAAACAGATTGCGAACATTTTTAAAATCAAAATAACAATGTAAATTAAGAATAAATTTTATTGAATCAGTAATCTCGTAAACTCTAATTGAATATGTTCTCATCTGATTCCTATGTTGCTATTTTGTTAATGGCTCCTTAAGGTGGCCAACCAAGAGATGATCTTCTCTAGGTTTTGTCGGCTAAGGGAAATGAGATGCTATACATGGGACTAAAGAGAGAAAATGAGAAAATAGTTTAACGAGAGATTTAGGGATGATTAAAGAATAAAGGGATGATGGATGATAGATTAGGGATGAAGGATATTTACACTTGGAGTATATGGTAGAGTTTATTTAAAATATGGATAAGAATCCATGTATTTTTTCCATTGCTTGGCCAACCATATATAGTGGAAGTAGGTGGATGGTGGTTGCATGATTTGAGCATAGAATCAGGCAAAATTTGTGCATGGGTTGGATGGTTTCAAGGGCAATCTTTTTGTGCTTATTTCCAATGATTCTTCAAATGTAGGGACCTCTAAATAATTGTCCCAAAATATATTTTTTGTCAGCCAACATGCTTGTGTCGAATTTGGGCTTGACTCCCCCTTGTTGGACAGTTTCATGACCCACTAAGCTTGTCAGACTTGTCTATCATATATCATATTTTTTTATTCGGTCAAAGTAACACCTTGATAACCCATTTAAAGTATGCACAAAATTAATATAATAAATCTTATATTTTCATTTTTTTATGAATTCATGCCCATCATCGAAATGTAAACAAAATGTACCTAATTAATTAACAAATACTTGGGAGTAATATTATATTTAGTAAAAAGGGGGTAAAAATGTCTAGAAAAACCTATATAATTTAGAGTTAACACACTCCCAAACTTAATTCATTGCTCGTCTCGAGTAATGTTTCGCATAATACACAACTTTTGCTAAGGGAAATTTTTGCAATAAGTTTAAGCAACATCAATCTTTGCACATAATCATGCATGAAAAAAATCATGCTCACAAACTCTTTTTGTTGAAAAGTCGCTCATATGCAAATATTATTTCAAAATTTTATTCTAAGTGCGGAAAAATGCTAACATAAGTCATTGAGTGCATGCTTTTCAAGATCATACATAACATTCACCATTCGATCAAATTTTCCTTATCAATCAAACAAAGCAATCACAAGGTCTAACTTAATTGTCCTCATATGTTGAACTTAGCAATTCCTCTCCACTAATGTAGTCAGCATAATCTTTTAAATCAATAGGTTTTTTATAAGGTTGTAACGGGGCTAGGCTTAAGTTAGGGATAAAGAGAAGTGAATTTTTAGGTTCAGTAATCTTAACCCTATTTTTGCCTTGGATCAATTTCAGGTACATCCTTCTAGCTAATGGGTTTTACCCCCAAAACTCCATTTTGAAGCATATGCCCATCAATCTTTCTCAATACTTTGAGTATTTATTTTTTCTCTTTTTGCTTGACATTTGAATAGAGCTTTTTTTTAAACATATAAAGAACATGTACATATTTCCAAATTTTCCCTTGATCTTTACTCACCAAGACAAATATAAATAAGATAGGTGCAAAAATAAGATAAATTTTAAAAAGATGGTAGCATGGCTTATAATATAGGTTAATAGCTATAAAGTAGGCTTTAAGGCTCAAATTAAGGTTTCAAGGGTCAAAATTTGTATGGTAGGCTTGAAAGGCTCAAATGATTGAAAGAAAATGTGCCTAAATCATGTTTAGATTCTTATACCTCCTAGGATTTTTCCTCCTATGATTTTGCCTCAAGAAAGTTACTATGTAAATTCTAAGAACTTAAACCTCCAAGGATGTATGTTTCTAAGGGATTTTGGTTTTCATGGAAAACGACTATATAAGATCTAAGAACATACAAGCATTCCATAACTCAAGATAACATAAAAAACTTAAATAAAATAAGAAATCATTCTCACATTAAAACTAACTTATGAACAAAAGTCTTCTTTAAACATCATTTTATTTTAGCATACTTATATGAAAATATTGAAAACAACTTGAAAATTGTAAAAATTTATGCTGATATTGCCTTATCCCCTTTAAAAAGAAGTAATGTCCTCATTCCAAAAACAAAGTAATGAATGAAAACTAAAGACTAGGTAGGGTTGTAAGAAAGAGAGGTGAGTCACGAAGACTACTTAAGTACCAAGTCTTTCTCAACAATCCATTTCAGACATGTTCACTCCCATTTCCACATCACTTCTATCTTTTCTAATGAAGAGGGATTGGGTTTATTTTATTCATGCTTGCAATATCTTATTTTTTATACAAAAACAAAATACTAAGTATGTAATAAAAAGCCTAAAGATAAATACTAAGGACAAGAAATTCCCCCCTTTTTACTTGCGTCATCCTCCATGTATTTTTTCCTTTTCCCTTCTTTGTCCCACTTGATCCCACAATCTCCTCTTGCCATCTCTCAAATATATGATCAGGGAACTTAGGAGCAAAAGTGTTAGAGATATTCTTTAAATTATTTCATAAGGTATCATCTTTAACTTTTGCATATCTCTAATAAGCTTGTTGTACGTTATGAATGAATTTCCACATACCTATCATAGTTGAAAATTTTGATTTGGTCATAGCATTTGAGGAAGTAGGAATGGTCAACTCAGTATTAAAACTTTCCACCACTAGTTCAGCAACACTAGGCTCTACCTTCGGTTCAGGGATTTTTGGTTCCTCTTCAATTTCTACTTCTTCTATCTCATCAATTGAGTTAGCTTCCATTTCATATTTGGTTGATGACCCATATGATTTTGGTTCGTTCAGCTCATTTGGTTCAACTTGGTTTAATAACCCAATATTCTCTACTAATCTTTTAATGTCTTTCCTTGTTATGCAACATTGGACATAATGATCCTTCAGGCTTACTTTCTATCGTACTTATGCCCTGAAGTAAAATGAAGTAATCAATGATGGAATGTAGCCACTTCTTGCCTTTTTCTTTTTGTAATTGTGGATCTCCTTGAGAATAATTCTCCCAACATTGATAGACCCTACTGTCATAATCGAATATAGAAAAAGAATTGGTTCCATCGAGATGTTGGAGCTATGTGAGATAGACCTAATGTAACATCCTGATTTTCAGATTTATTCGCGGTTTTCAATATTTTGTAAAGATTTTAAAAATTTTGTATTTGGATGTGAAATTAATATTTTGAGTAGGTAAATGGGCTTATAGAAGGCCCATGTGTTGGCCAAAACCCGGTTGAATTTTTGAATTTTGGACTTAGGAGTTAGGGGTTCTGGCTAGGTGGCCCTTGTATAGAGTTATGGGTAAATTGCATCACAAAAAGAGCCTTAGTAGAGTGGCAAGGGTGACGCCACTAGGCTCCTAAAAAGGTGGCGTGTGGACCATTGGGGAAAGCATGGGATCGATTCCCTGTGTTGACAAATAGATGCATTTATTTTTAAGTGCTGGAGGGGTAAGTGTTGGAGTCCAGGTGGATTCTGCTAGAGGAGAGTTTGAATCAGTTCAAACGCTTGGATTAAGGAGGGATAAGGGGAGAGATTTAAGGGATTGGGAGAGAGGCTAGGAGTTGGCCGAATTTTTGGAATTGAAGAGGGAAAAATCGGCAGGGGGTTTGAGGTTAGTATTTCGGCACCTAGGGTATTGGGTGGTGCCGTTCTCTTCTGCTCTGACATCACAAGGTTTTTCTTTTCTCTCTTTTTCCTCTCTAGCCGAAACTACCACTTCCCCTATTCATCTTTTTCTATTTTTCTTCTTCAAAACCATTCATCAATTCTGCTGTTCATCAATACTTTTGCCGAATCCATAAAAGCCAAAATCTTGAACACACATTACTGGTACCGATTTCTTCAAAGCCAAACCCTTTAACATTGTGTTTCCATTAATCGACGATTATTCTTTCTAAACTCTAGAGACCTATCGGCAATTCTACATTAAGGTTATAGCCCTACTTTGTCATCTCCTTCATCACCCAAAAGCCGAAAAACCATAGATTTGGGGGCTTATAGCCGAAACTTCAAAATTCTGGGAGTCGAGTTCTACCGTCGTTTGAAAGATAAATCTGCACCAGATTGCGTGGAGATCAAAAAAGAGTAAGGGGTAAGTGTTCATCATCTCAGATCTGGTCCTATTTTACAAAGTTAGGAAAAGCTGAAGTCCCTAAAATCTAGGAAGGCTGTCGATTTGGGCATGTGGCTCTAAGGGTTTTTAACTGACGTTTTCTGTCAATGATTAGTGTCTTCTTAAGTGTTGGATTGAAGGCGTGGGTTGTTGGAGCAATCGGATTCAGAGCTAGCTATCGATTTTGGCAAAAAGGTAAGGTTTCGAAGGCTTTTAGGGATATGGTTCGATCATGGATAAGTAGGTTCTGGGTTTAGTGATTATGGTTTGTAAATAAGAACTGTGCTAATCAATTGTAGGACATCGGAAGAGATCTCAGTAGCAGTCGTCGCGAATCAGGTGTGTACCGAACACCCTTTCTTAGTTCAATTCGGCAAAAGCTGAAATGCCGAAATTTTGGCATTTTATGGGCTTGTGAGTATGCGAATGCTCTCGAGACATAGAGTAATTGTTAGATCTACCACCGCAAGATGGTAAGTAAGTTCGTGTGACGTTTTAACGTACTTAGGAAAAAGGGTCTCGATGGGCCAAAACTGGGCCCAATGGGCTTACGGACCAATATGGGTAAGAGATGGGAAATTTAGCCTGTTAGTTAGATGGTGCAACCAAACTGCATAAAACTGTTGAAAATTACTAAAGTAGCTTGTGTAGTTGCTAAGTTACGAAAATTACCCCTAAAGAGCAAAATTACCGATATACCCCTAGGGTTTAAATTGGCTAAACTGCATGATTGATTAATACTGTATTCTACATGATATGCTTTTATTAATATCTGTTGCATGGGATTGGGGTATTGATGGAGGAAGTATTGAAAGTGGTTCATCCACGTACTGGAGGCTTTGCCTCAACTTACTGATATTTGAGCAGCATTGCTGCAACTATGGAGTGTAGGGCTAGGTGGGTTGAGATATTCCCCACATGGAGTGTAGGGCTGGTACGGGTGCAGTGTAGCGGTTGGTGGGTTGAGTAGTCTCCCAGATGGGTTTGCATGCATTACTACTATTGTTACCTATGTTACTGAACTGGCCCTATGGGCCACACTGTTATGTAAAAAGGGGCTAAGGCCTTGCTACTGTATTCTGAAAAGGGCTTCGGTACACTGTGTACTGTTATCTGAATAGGGCTTAGGCCCAATGGGCTCGAGCTGATTTAGGATTTGGATGGGTTTCTATATACACTGAGTTTTCCCAAACTCACCCCTTTTTCTTCCATCCTTGCAGGTGAGCCCTAGTTAGTGGACTTGGAGCTGGGCGGGATTCGGAGTGGCCACACATTTTCTGCAAATTCGTTTTCTTCTGGTGAACTAGATTTTCCATATTTTCGTTTTTGTTTTTGGGTTTTTTTTTGTAATAAGGCCGCTTAATTATTTTTATGGTTTGGTTTGTTTCTTTATTCTTTAATTCTATTATGATAAAATTGATCTATGATAACTAACGAAATAGATTAGCTCTAGGACACGTTTTCAAAAACACTAAGTGATTTCAAAATAACACGAATACAAGTAAGACTTCCGCTAAGCAAACATTTTCAACCTTAATCATTTTCTTAAGATGGACATAACCAAACGGTGTTCTCAAAATTATACGAGATGTTAGAGTGTGGCAATGGCGGTGTGCATGTCTAGGATTGGATCCGAAGGGAGCTTGGTACTTAAGCAGTTCGACGGACTCACCTCCTCTTTTTCCTGGTTTCCTACCTGGTGCACAGCTTCCATTCACTTTAACCTACTTTTAAAAGTGTCTTTTACAACACCAACTAAGTTTTCCAAACTAAGTAATACGGAATGTTTTGAACGCTTCGATGGGGCGCATCAGATCCGGTCATAACGTCTAGGTCGGGTTTGGGGTGTTACATTTAGTGGTATCAGAGCCTGGTTGCAACAACTCGGCTGTCGATCGGGTCTGAAAATCTTTTCAAAAAAAAAAGGTTTTTTCTATAAGTTTTCGAAGATGTTCAAAGTTTTTCTATTGTTAAACGGGGTTAAATCAATAGTTTTAAAATAAAAGTGTTTTCAAATCAAATCTTTTTATTTTCGGTAAACAAAAACATGGGTTTTTTTAAACAAAAAAAAATTTAAATGGACCGATAAGGAAGTGGCACACTGAATCCCCGGCACCAAGTCTGTAAGTGTTCTTTTTCTACTTTAAATATTCATATGGAACTGGACTAAAAATAATACTGTAGATAGTACTGAGCCTTAGAGATAGTGCTATTGATAATGTAGTATTAGTGCTACAAAATTGGGACCGTAGCTAAATTGTGATTGCGCGAAAATAACTCTGAAACTCTATCTGATCATAAGACATTCTGTAATAAACAGTGGAACCAGTAAACTAATGTCATAAAATTCGTAAACAGATAAATCGTTATGAGTACAAGGGTTACTCGGGGAAGAGGCCGTGGTCGAGGCTGAGGTAGCACCCAAGCTGGATCTGCATCATCTGAACACATACCAGCTGGCAAGGCACGTCCACTACCGGTTAATGAAAATGGGCCGTATGACCGGGCCGCAGGGGATGACACTTTGTCTCAGGCCATGTTGAGGGTTTTGGAAAGGGTGGCCGGAGCTAACATCGGGCCCATGAATAGGGGGTCCATTTCTGAACCACTTCGGGCCAACAGAGCTGAGATTTTTAGGGGCGTATCTGGAGTGGCCCCAAATGTGGCTGAGTACTGGTTGGAAGCCACAGAGCGGATCATGGATGACCTAGACTGCTCAATAGAACAGAAGTTGAAAGGGGCGGTGTCGTTGCTGCGGGATAAAGCTTATCAGTGGTGGATTTCTGTGAGAGAGGGTACCCCAGCTGAGAGGGTAACATGGGAGCTATTCAAACAGACCTTTAAGGCAAAATATGTTGGAGCTAGCTATGTGGATGCACGCAGAAAGGAGTTCTTGAATCTGACTCAGGGAAATAAGACCATTGCAGAATATGAGGCGGAGTTTCTATGATTGACTCGGTATGCTAATGGCATCGTTTCCACCGAATACGAGCGCAGCGTTTGTTTTGAGGATGGCCTCAGAGATGAGTTAAGGGTGCTCATAGCTCCGCAGAGAGAGCGAGATTTCGCTGCACTGGTAGAGAAGGCTAAGATAGCCGAGGATGTGAAGCAAACCAAACGGAAGAATCATGATAGGGATCGGAATCGGTTCAGGAGGGATGCTGGACCAGCGGGTGCTGAAAATCGAAATGTTAAGAGAGCTAGGATGGAGGAACCGGTTCGAGTAGTTCCGGTGAACACAGGTAGACCACAAGCTTGTGGGGATTGCGGCAGAATGCATCAAGGAGAGTGCTGGAAGTGTTTTGGGGCTTGTCTTCGTTGTGGGTCTAAGGAGCATAGGATTAAAGATTGTCTTAGGAGGGCCACTCAAGCTCAGGGGGCCGAACAAGGGGTTGTGCGACCGGCTCAACCTGTGAGGGATGGACCGCCGCTGCCAAGAGGTCGTGGACAAGGTCGCGGTGGTAATGGCTGTGGACGTAGGGCACCCGGCAGGGGTATTGGTAACACGGATGCTCGTCAGCCAGCTTTGGTGTATGCTGCTCGTCGCCGCGAGGAGGGTGACGCACCTGATGTCATAACTGGTACATTTTTTATATATGGTGTACCTTATACTGCTCTGATTGATGTGGGATCAACCCATTCATATGTGGCATATAACATTTCTGGGGCACTGGGTGTGCACTTCGAGGAGACTGTGTGTGGGGTGTCTGTGATAAGTCCTTTAGGTCATTTGGTTAAGGTAGAGAAACTCTTCAAGGAGGTGCCTTTGGAGATTCAGGGCGAGGTGTTCTGTGGGGATTTGATGGAGTTACCACTTGAAGAATTCGATTTGATACTAGGGATGGATTGGTTGACCAAGCATAAGGCAACTTTGGATTGTGCAGCTAAGAGGATGGTGTTAAGGACTGTCAATGATGAAGAGGTAATGATTATTGGAGAACGGAGGGATTACTTATCCAATGTAGTATCGGCGTTGAGGGCTGAGAAACTGATGCGCAAGGGGTGTGAGGCATATCTGGCTTTGGTAAGCCAAACTAAAACTGAGGATCTGACTGTGGAGACCATCAGAACTGTTAGGGAATTCCGGGATGTTTTTCCAGTAGAGCTTCCTGGATTACCTCCGAATCGGGAAGTTGAGTTCGGAATCGATTTGTTGCCTGGAACAACTCCAGTATCTATTGCACCCTATTGGATGGCACCGAAGGAATTGGTGGAACTGAAGGCTCAAATTCAAGAGTTGTTAGATAGAGGCTTCATTAGGCCTAGTGTGTCTCCTTGGGGAGCACCGGTCCTGTTTGTGAAGAAAAAGGACGGAACGATGCGCATGTGCATCGATTATCGCCAGTTGAACAAACTGACGATTAAGACTAAGTATCCACTACCAAGAATTGACGATCTGTTTGATCAACTTAGGGGAGCTTCGGTATTCTCCAAAATCGATCTTCGTTCTGGATACCATCAGCTATGGGTAAAAGAAGGGGATATTCATAAGACAGCATTCCGAACTCGATATGGACTGAAGCGTAAGTTCGGAGTTGAGGAAACTAGGTGGGATCTAGAGAACTCAACGAGAGAAAGTTACCCTATTCTATTTGTCAGTAAGATTTTCGGAGACGAAAATCCCTAAAGGGGGGAAGAGTTGTGGCACCCCTAATGTGACCCTAGTCGGAAAGTGGTTTCGGGACTACAAAACTGAGTCATAAAAATAATTAACCGTCATAGTTGATGCTTATTATATATATGCATGTGTGAAAATTTCATGTTTGAATTTTGTTAATTGCATGTGAATTTAATTAATAGGACTTATGTGTGACACTTTTAAAAGGTGATAGGTTAATCTATAAGGACCTATTAATGCATGTTATAAAAATGATGGGTTTGCATGTCAAATTTTCATATATAATAAGTAGTGGCCGGCCATGGTATGGGTCATTGATGATAATATGTATTTTCTATTAGCATTATTAGTTTACAAAATAAAATAAGGAATTAAGAATAATAAAACATGTGGTAAATGGGGGGAGAAACCAAAGTTTTCCTCTTTGCTCCTCATTGCCGTGACTAGGAGAGAACAAGCTTGGAAAAATTCAGCTATGGTGGTTAGCTAAATCAAGGTAAGTTCAAGGATGATTCTTGGATTTCTAGCATTTTTTTGAGTTAGTCATTAAGCTCCTTGCTTAGCCCATGTCCAAATTTTGAATCTTGTTGGTAACATGAGTAATCGGTTAAGAGAAAATGTTCAAGAAATGGTTGCTGTTCATGTTATTTGGATGAAAAGAAAAAAATTGGTAGTTAGGTGAAGTAGAGTCTAACAAATGAGCACATATGTGCATTAGTTGCTAGATGGAGAAAAATCGGCTAGCAAGTTGAGTACTAAGGCCGAATATGATTTTGGATATTATTGGGCAATGTATGTGTTTTGAATTGATGGAATGGAGAGGATGCTTTTATTGTGTTATGAACAATTATATGTTAAATTAAGGTTTGCTAAGCTAGCTATTAAGGTGAAGTGCAAATGTTAGTATTTGATTGCTAGTGTATATATGTGTAATAGCCGAAATGAAGATGCTTGATGTCATGAATAAATGTTGTTTATATGTTTGGGAATTGAGTAAAAATTTGATGTTTAATCACTTAAGGATTCGGCATTGTTTAAGATAATTTACTTAAAATGTGGTTTTGAATGTTATGAGTATTGGGATGTAAATATATGTGTGTGCTTGATCATAGGAGTTTGCTATGAAATTTTGTTTGGTTGAGTGATGAATGGCCGAATGAACTATAGGCGAGGGTGGATAAATTTTTATTCATAAGTAGTGTGTGTGACTATTGGCTAATGAATATTCGGCATAAAGGGGTTTATGAGTAAATGGCATAATATATATATATATGTGTGTGTGAATATGTGGTAGTGCATAAAACAAGAATTCGATTAAATTGGGATGGTCACACATAGGTATATTTGGCTTGTAGTTTTATAAATGTGATATGAGTATTTTGTTTGTAAATGAGTAGTAAATATGTTAAGAATGGTTCTAAAATGTATATGGATGCCGTGTGATTGTGTTTGATTGGGAAGTAAATTGTTTGATTTAGCTCAAGCGCTTAGAGGATCAAAGTCGGATAGGGGAAAAGAGAAAGTAAACGAATAGCCGTGGATATCTAGTCGTCGACCACTTCCGAGGTAAGTTTTAAGTGATTAAACGTTGAGTAAATTCAATCATAATAGGACATAATGAGTTGATTTAATAAGATATGATGTGGCCATGATATGTCTTAAACTCAAATGGTAAGTTCATAAGTGTTTGGACTTGGAAATTTAAGAGCAAATTGTAATAATTTGCTTAGGACAGCAGCAGTAATGTGATTTTAGAAAATCACTATAAATTGTTGGTGTGGAATTATAGGCTGAATAAAATATGTAATCAAAGCTTAATTAGTCTAGTTTCTTATAAAAGAGACCGTGTAAGCAAAGAAATTTCCTATAAAGAGACATTTAAAGTTGTGTGAGACAGTGTCAAAATGACTCCGAAATCCCCTATTCTGTTTTTAGAAAATCATTATAATTTGTACAAAAATGGTTATAAGATAAAATTTATATGCTTAGACTCCTTAATGAGTATAGTTTCAAATGAAATCAAATAGAACATATTTTGAATTCTGTACAATGAGAAATTTGATTCGTAGTGAAGAGTGGTCAGATTAGTCAAACAGTGAAATAGGGGAAACTTTAAGAAAAATCTGGTATTGATTAGCCAAACCTAAAATTTTGAAAATTTTATGGATGGAATATATATGAGTCTATATTCAGGGAAAATTAACGGCAATTGATTTTGAGTTTTTTAGCTCCAGTTATAAATAATTTAGTGACTATTGCTCAGGAAAATAGCTTGTAGTGAATATGTGAATTTGTTGTAAACATTGATGAAACTATTTGAGTTGCTTATAAGCTATTGCTGAAATTGATGTACAAGATAAATATATATGTGTGTGGTAAAGCCGAATGGCTAATGTGAAATATATATGAGATATGTATATGTGGTAAAGCCGAATGGCTAGTGTGAAATATGTATGAAATATGTATATGTGGTAAAGCCGAATGGCTAGTGTGAAATATGTATGAGATATGTATATGTGGTAAAGCTGAATGGCTAGTGTGGAATATGTATGAGATATGTATATGTGGTAAAGCCGAATGGCTAATGTGAAATATGTATGAGATATGTATATGTGGAATGGCTAATGTGAAATATGTATGAGATATGTATATGTGGTAAAGCCGAATAGCTAGTGTGAAATATGTATGAGATATATATATGTGGTAAAGCCGAATGGCTAATGTGAAATATGTATGAGATATGTATATGTGGTAAAGCCGAATGGCTAATGTGAAATATGTATGAGATATGTATATGTGGAAAAGCCGAATGGCTAGTGTGAAATATGTATGAGATATGCATATGTGGTAAAGCCGAATGGCTAATGTGAAATATGTATGAGATAGGTATATGTGGTAAAGCTGAATGGCTAGTGTGAAATATGTATGAGATACGTATATGCGGTAAAGCCGAATGGCTAATGTGAAATATATATGAGATTTGTATATGTGGTAAAGCCGAATGGCTAGAGTGAAATATAAATGAGATATGTATATGTGGTAAAGCCGAATGGCTAGTGTGAAATATGTGTGAGATATGTATATGTGGTAAAGCCGAATGGCTAGTGTCAAATATGTATGAGATATGTATATGTGGTAAAGCCGAATGGATAGTGTGAAATATGTAGGAGGTGTGTGTATATTATGGCCGAATGACCAAATGTGAAAGGTGTGTATTATTAGATATTTGATGAGGCAAATGAATTACAAATATGACAGTCGATGTGAATGTTGTAACATTTGATTAAATGTACATGAAACTTGGAAATATATTCCGGGTAAGACCCGATGACTACATGTGGAGATTATGTCCGGGAAAGACCCGATGACTACGTGTGGGGATTTTGTCTGGGTAAGACCCGATAACTACGTGTGGGGACTATTCGAGCTAAAGGTTTCGCTGAAGATTCGAGTAAAGCATAAGATTATACGACTTCACAGTAACAATTGGTAATAAATACGTTCAATGCGTTAAGCTGGTCAGGTATGTATTTTGAGATTATATTTAAGCTTGATTTGGACTAAATCACAAGGTCGTTATGTGATGCATATGTGAGTAAAGCAATAAGACTGTTCTATGATTATTGTGCGTTTGGTCAATGTGGAAAGTTAGGTGAAAATATGTAATGTACCTATGTTTATAAGAGATCACTATCAAGTGAGAATTTATCTGCCTATTATATATGATGAGATGGGCATATTCGGTAAAGGGATGGTATGCCCGAAGGAAGAGTGAAATAAAAATACGAACAACTATGTTATAATTTGATTGTTATCTGTTGACACTGCTTAAAACTTACTAAGCATTGTAATGCTTACTCCGTTTACTTTGTTTCCTCTGTTTTATAGATCTCATTTGGAAGCTACAGGCTCGGGGATCGTCAGCAACTAGTCACACTATCACTATCCACTGCTTGTTACTGTTATGTTTTGAATTATTTTATGGCATGTAAAGAATAGACCAGTGGCCGAAGAATATTTTGGTTAATGTATATAAGCCATGCAAAAATGGCATCTTTTGAATGTGTACTTGTAGCAGTTAAATTGTATCCCTGACTGTCTTTAGTATTTACCTAAAGGAACGTTCTTTATAAAAAAAATATTCAAAATTTTTACTATTCTGATATGAGTTTCAAGTCCGGTAATGCCCCTTTACCTATTCCGGTGACAGATACGGGATAGGGGTGTTACATTTTATTGGTATCAGAGCTACGGTTTAGTCGATTCTAGGACTAATGTAGCACGCGTGAGTCTATTTATACATGCCATAAAGTGATAAATTGATAGTGTGATGATTTTTGACTATTAAAATGTGTTTGTTGTATTGTAATGAATTTTGATCCCGATCGAGCTGTAGCAAGCTTCTGACTATGAGAATTTGTGATATAACTTCACTTGGATATGCTTAAATCTTTAAGTTGATCAGGTACGTATCATGTACTCGTATTTGAATTTTGATTTGGATTGAATTATAAGGGTATAAGTGATGCAATTTTGAAAGAGTGTTACGACTATTAATGTGATCTTTGTATGTGGCTATGGAACTGAAAGTTGAATGGTCGATAAACATGTTGTGTTTGTATTCAAGTAATGTAAATGATATACTAATGTGTATTGTTATATATGTATATGTACATGAGAATTGAGAGTTATATAGCCGGGCTAAGTCCCGAAGAGCATTCGTGCTGGTGTTATATCCGGGCTAAGTCCCAAAGAGCATTCGTGCTGATGTTATATCCGAGCTAAGTCCCAAAGAGCATTCGTGCTGATGTTATATCCGGGCTAAGTCCCGAAGAGCATTCGTGCTGATGTTATATCCGGGCTAAGTCCCGAAGAGCATTCGTGCTGGTGTTATATCCGGGCTAAGTTTCGAAGAGCATTCGTGCTAGTGATGTATCCGGGCTAAGTTCCGAAGAGCATTCATGCTAGTGATGTATCCGGGCTAAGTTCCAAAGAGCATTCGTGCTAGTAATGTATCCGGGCTAAGTTTCGAAGAGCATTCGTGCTAGTGATATATCCGGGCTAAACCTCGAAGGCATTCATGCTGGAGTTATGAGGCACTGTGTGTGCAAGTTCTTCAACTGAGCACTATGTGTGCCAGATCAGTAGTTGAGGCACTATGTGTGCGAGTTCTTCAATCGAGCATTATGTGTGCGAGATTGGTAATTGAGGCACTATGTGTGCGAGTTCTTTAATCGAGTGCTATGTGTGCGAAATCAGTCAGTGGGCACTGTGTATGCGAAGTGTGTTTCATGTATGACCTCGTGTGAGACGATGGCATTGATTTGTAATAGTAAGTAAGACCTAAAGAGAAAATTCGTTAAACGGACTAAACACTGGTGAACTAATTAGAGTCAGAGATTATACAACATTGTGCTAAATTGGTAATGAAATAAGTTCGAGACATTAAATTGACAAGGTATGTGATATATATGTACATTATGAATATGAGATTCTCGGTATATGCAGTTATATGTGCTATTGTGAATAAACACTATTTTGTTAATCATGTTCAAGAAATTATTTTGACTAAGTTTCGACATTTGAAAGTTGGTAAGAATTTCTGATGAATGGTGATAATTTTGGATATTTGAGTTATTCAGGCCTTGTGCCTAGTAGATTTCGGATCGGTGAAGTGTATACTAGGCTAATAGCCTAATTAGTTGATGGCTATCGAGTCTATTCGGACTTTGGGTTAAGTAGGCTAGAACCTGTGTGTGGGGTTCGAGCCTATACCTAATGGGTTCAGACCGATGAGTAAATTGTGTTATACCTATGTGTGTTATTACCGAAATGAAAAGTAAGTGAGTAAGTGTCAATTTTGTGGATCTCTGTGAATTATTATGATCAAACTAAGAAAGTTTTGTTAGTTAAAGCACTGAAGCGTAAGTTCGGAGTTGAGGAAACTAGGTGGGATCTAGAGAACTCAACGAGAGAAAGTTACCCTATCCTATTTGCCGGTAAGATTTTCGGAGACGAAAATCCCTAAAGGGGGAAGAGTTGTGACACCCCTAATGTGACCCTAGTCGGAAAGTGGTTTCGGGACCACAAAACCGAGTCATAAAAATAATTAACCATCATAGTTGATGCTTATTATATATATATGCATGTGTGAAAATTTCATGTTTGAATTTTGTTAATTGCATGTGAATTTAATTAATAGGACTTATGTGTGACACTTTTAAAAGGTGATAGGTTAATCTATAAGGACCTATTAATGCATGTTATAAAAATGATGGGTTTGCATGTCAAATTTTCATTTATAATAAGTAGTGGCCGGCCATGGTATGGGTCATTGATGATAATATGTATTTTCTATTAGCATTATTAGTTTACAAAATAAAATAAGGAATTAAGAATAATAAAACATGTGGTAAATGGGAGGAGAAACCAAAGTTTTCCTCTTTGCTCCTCATTGCCGTGACTAGGAGAGAACAAGCTTGGAAAAATTCAGCTATGGTGGTTAGCTAAATCAAGGTAAGTTCAAGGATGATTCTTGGATTTCTAGCATTTTTTTTGAGTTAGTCATTAAGCTCCTTGCTTAGCCCATGTCCAAATTTTGAATCTTGTTGGTAACATGAGTAATCGGTTAAGAGAAAATGTTCAAGAAATGGTTGTTGTTCATGTTATTTGGATGAAAAGAAAAAAAATTGTAGTTAGGTGAAGTAGAGTCTAACAAATGAGCACATATGTGCATTAGTTGCTAGATGGAGAAAAATCGGCTAGCAAGTTGAGTACTAAGGCCGAATATGATTTTGGATATTATTGGGCAATGTATGTGTTTTGAATTGATGGAATGGAGAGGATGCTTTAATTGTGTTATGAACAATTATATGTTAAATTAAGGTTTGCTAAGCTAGCTATTAAGGTGAAGTGCAAATGTTAGTATTTGATTGCTAGTGTATATATGTGTAATAGCCGAAATGAAGATGCTTGATGTCATGAATAAATGTTGTTTATATGTTTGGGAATTGAGTAAAAATTTGATGTTTAATCACTTAAGGATTCGGCATTGTTTAAGATAATTTACTTAAAATGTGATTTTGAATGTTATGAGTATTGGGATGTAAATATATGTGTGTGCTTGATCATAGGAGTTTGCTATGAAATTTTGTTTCGTTGAGTGATGAATGGCCGAATGAACTATAGGCGAGGGTGGATAAATTTTTGTACATAAGTAGTGTGTGTGACTATTGGCTAATGAATATTTGGCATAATGGGGTTTATGAGTAAATGGCATAATATATATATATGTGTGAATATGTGGTAGTGCATAAAACAAGAAATCGATTAAATTGGGATGGTCACACATAGGTATATTCGGCTTGTAGTTTTATAAATGTGATATGAGTATTTTGTTTGTAAATGAGTAGTAAATATGTTAAGAATGGTTCTAAATGTATATGGATGCCGTGTGATTGTGTTTGATTGGGAAGTAAATTGTTTGATTTAGCTCAAGAGCTTAGAGGATCAAAGTCGGATAGGGGAAAAGAGAAAGTAAATGAATAGCCGTGGATACCTAGTGTCGACCACTTTCGAGGTAAGTTTTAAGCGATTAAACATTGAGTAAATTCAATCATAATATGAAATAATGAGTTGATTTAATAAGATATGATGTGGCCATGATATGTCTTAAACTCAAATGGTAAGTTCATAAGTGTTGGACTTGGAAATTTAAGAGCAAATTGTAATAATTTGCTTAGGACAGCAACAGTAATGTGATTTTAGAAAATCACTATAAATTGTTGCTGAGGAATTCTAGGCTGAATAAAATATGTAATCAAAGCTTAATTAGTCTAGTTTCTTATAAAAGAGACCGTGTAAGCAAAGAAATTTCCTATAAAGAGATATTTAAAGTTGTGTCAGATAGTGTCAAAATGACTCCGAAATCCCCTGTTCTGTATTTAGAAAATCATTGTAATTTGTACAAAAATGGTTATAAGATAAAATTTATATTCTTAGACTCCCTAATGAGTCTAGTTTCAAATGAAATCAAATAGAACATATTTTGAATTCTGTACAATTAGAAATTTGATTCGTACTGAAGAGTGGTCAGATTAGTCAAACAGTGAAACAGGGGAAAGTTTAAGAAAAATATGGTATTGATTAGCCAAACCTAAAATTCTGAGCATTTTATGGATGGAAGATATATGAGTCTATATTTAGGGAAAATTAACGGAAATTGATTTTGAGTTTTGTAGCTCCAGTTATAAATAATTTAGTGACTATTGCTCAGGAAAACAGCTTGTAGTGAATATGTGAATTTGTTGTAAACATTGATGAAACTATTTGAGTTGCTTATAAGCTATTGCTGAAATTGATGTACAAGATAAATATATATGTGTGTGGTAAAGCCGAATGGCTAATGTGAAATATATATGAGATATGTATAAGTGGTAAAGCCGAATGGCTAGTGTGAAATATGTATGAGATATGTATATGTGGTAAAGCCGAATGGCTAGTGTGAAATATGTATGAGATATGTATGTGTGGTAAAGCCGAATGGCTAGTGTGAAATATGTATGAGATATGTATATGTGGTAAAGCAGAATGGCTAATGTGAAATATGTATGTGATAAGTATATGTGGTAAAACCGAATGGCTACTGTGAAATATGTATGAGATATGCATATGTGGTAAAGCCGAATGGCTAGTGTGAAATATGTATGAGATATGTATATGTGGTAAAGCGGAATGGCTAGTGTGAAATATGAATGAGATATGTATATGTGGTAAAGCCGAATGTCTAGTGTGAAATATGTATGAGATATGTATATGTGGTAAAGCCGAATGGCTAGTGTGAAATATGTATGAGATATGTATATGTGGTAAAGCCGAATGGCTAGTGTGAAATATGTATGAGATATGTATATGTGGTAAAGCCGAATGGCTAGTGTGAAATATGTAGGAGATGTGTGTATATTGTGGCCGATTGACCAAATGTGAAAGGTGTGTATTATTAGATATTTGATGAGGCAAATGAATTACAAATATGACAGTCGATGTGAATGTTGTAACATGTGATTAAATGTACATGAAACTTGGAAATATATTCCGGGTAAGTCCTGATGACTACGTGTGGAGATTATGTCCGGGTAAGACCCGATGACTACGTGTGGAGGTTTTGTCCGGGTAAGAGCCGATAACTACGTGTGGGGACTATTCAAGCTAAAGGTTTCGCTGAAGATTCGAGTAAAGCATAGGATTATACGACTTCACAGTAACAATTGGTAATAAATACGTTCAATGCGTTAAGCTGGTCAGGTATGTATTTTGAGATTATATTTAAGCTTGATTTGGACTAAATCACAAGGTCGTTATGTGATGCATATGTGAGTAAAGCAATAAGACTGTTCTATGATTATTGTGCGTTTGGTCAATGTGGAAAGTTAGGTGAAAATGTGGAAAGTTAGGTGAAAATATGTAATGTACCTATGTTTATAAGAGATCACTATCAAGTGAGAATTTATCTGCCTATTATATATGATGAGATGGGCATATTCGGTGAAGGGATGTTATGCCCGAAGGAAGAGTGAAATAAAAATACGAACAACTATGTTATAATTTGATTGTTATCTATTGACACTGCTTAAAACTTACTAAGCATTGTAATGCTTACTCCGTTTACTTTGTTTCCTCTGTTTTATAGATCTCATTTGGAAGCTACAGGCTCGGGGATCGTCAGCAACTAGTCACACTATCACTATCCACTGCTTGTTACTGTTATGTTTTGAATTATTTTATGGCATGTAAAGAATAGACCAGTGGCCGAAGAATATTTTGGTTAATGTATATAAGCTATGCGAGAATAGCATCTTTTGAATGTGTACTTATAGCAGTTAAATTGTATCCCTGACTGTCTTTAGTATTTACCTAAAGGAACGTTCTTTATAAAAAAAATATTCAAAATTTTTACTATTCGGATATGAATTTCAAGTCCGGTAATGCCCCTTTACCTATTCCGGCGACGGATACGGGATAGGGGTGTTACATAAACTGCATGATTGATTAATACTGTATTTTACATGATATGCTTTTATTAATATATGTTGCATGGGATTGGGGTATTCATGGAGGAAGTATTGAAAGTGGTTCATCCACGTACTGGAGGCTTTGCCTCAAGTTACTGATATTTGAGCAGCGTTGCTACAACTTTGGAGTGTAGGGTTGGGTGGGTTGAGATATTCCCCACATGGAGTGTAGGGTTGGTACAGGTGCAGTGTAGCGGTTGGTGGGTTGAGTAGTCTCTCCAGATGGGTTTGCATGCATTACTACTATTGTTACCTATGTTACTGAACTGGGCCTATGGGCCACACTGTTATGTAAAAAGGGGCTAAGGCCTTGCTACTGTATTCTGAAAAGGGCTTCGGTCCACTGTGTACTGTTATCTGAATAGGGCTTAGGCCCAATGGGCTCGAGCTGATTTAGGCTTTGGATGGGTTTCTGTATACACTGAGTTTTCCCAAACTCACCCCTTTTTCTTCCATCCTTGCAGGTGAGCCCTAGTTGGTGGACTTGGAGCTGGGCGGGATTCGGAGTGGCCACACGTTTTCTGCAAATTTGTTTTCTTCTGGTGAACTAGATTTTCCATATTTTCGTTTATGGTTTTGGGTTTTTTTTGTAATAAGGCCGCTTAATTATTTTTATGGTTTGGTTTGTTTCTTTATTATTTAATTCTATTATGATAAAACTGATCTATGATAACTAACGAAATAGATTAGCTCTAGGACGCGTTTTCAAAACACTAAGTGATTTCAAAATAACACGAATACAAGTAAGACTTCCGCTAAGCAAACGTTTTCAACCTTAATCATTTTCTTAAGATGGACATAACCAAACGGTTTTCTCAAAATTATACGAGATGTTAGAGTGTGGCAATGGCGGTGTGCATGTCTAGGATTGGATCCGAAGGGAGCTTGGTACTTAAGCAGTCCGACGGACTCACCTCCTCTTTTTCCTAGTTTCCTACCTGGTGCACAGCTTCCATTCACTTTAACCTACTTTTAAAAGTGTCTTTTACAACACCAACTAAGTTTTCCAAACTAAGTAATACGGAATGTTTTGAACGCTTCGATGTGGCGCATCAGATCCGATCATAATGTCTAGGCCGGGTTTGGGGTGTTACACCTAAAGCTATATTGAATAAAGTAGAACCATACCTTAGCCATGGATATAAAAATTCCCTTCGGCAAGAATGACTACCCTACTTTCTTCTAATCTATTAGGATTCCGGATTTGTAACCACATTAAAGACTTGTTGCAAAAAAAAAACAAAATTGATATTTGTCATCATGGCAGAGTATTCATCTTCCTCAACATCAAGTAAGTTAAACAAATCATTAATAGACTTAGAAGAAAGGGGTACCTTCTTCTTACAAATAAGAACTTCATAGAACTCTCATACTAAATCTTCATCAGGTATTGATCCCGCATCACAGAATTGCTCCCAATTTAAAGGATTAATCGTTTTTCAAAGTGACAATGGCATGATCAACTTATCATTGCTCTCCAAATTAAAACCTTTTTCCGGCATCATAGGTTGATTCTTCAAGATAGAATCAAATCTTTCCCTTGCTTCCTCATCTTGAATCACAATTAGATCCTCGACAGAAGTCTTGGAAGATCTAGTTCTTTTGTGAGACATGTGGTTTTTCCCGAAAAATAGGCAGGGTTTCACCAAAGGGAAAAATAAGAAATTGAAAATGTGTGTTGGTGAAAGTTGCGATGGTGATGGAATTGTGGCAATGGTGATGTTGCGATAGTGTCTAGATTGCAGTGACAAAGGTGTTACTCTGGCAAGAAGATTGCTACAGCAATAGTAGGGTTTTGCGACAAGAAGAGAGATTTTGGGGAGATTCTTAGGGATTTGAGGCTAACGGCAAGAAGAAAGGAATAGGTGGCTTGGGTTTGAAGCCAATTGCTTTGAATGGTGTGAGGAATATGATGGTATAGAGGGGTTTATATAATAGTAGATTAGGGTAAACTTGTAGCAAAAAATTAGCTATAGAAGGATGCTTAGGAGACAAGGTGAGGATGGAAAGGAAAAATGGTGGCAAAATTAGGGTTTTAGAACCCTATGGACGGCACCTAGTGGGTAAATTTCTCCTCTTCGTTGTTTAGGCCTCGAGCCCAAACTGCAATTATTTGCTATACCGAAAAATTAAACTAAACTAGAAAAATAAATTGATCAGTACTTGGGCCAAAAATTGACCCTCTTATTAAAAAAAAATAGAAATTTACAAATAAAAATTAAAGTTAAAACTTTTTTTTGGCCTACTTAGAATTTTTCTTCTCGAAAAATTACATTAAATTAATATCCCAGTAACGGTTGGAGGGGTCATTAATGGTCCTACTTAAGTTCCAATCTTCTTTGCTTAAGTTCCAATCTTCTTAGATAGATTTAATTTAATGTATTAATTCAAGAAAAATAATTTCCAAGTATGTTATTTATTAAAAATAAAAATATGAAAAAATTAAGGGTACCTTAAATTGAATGAGGTTCCAATTCACTCAACTTCACCATCCCAACAGTGTTTGAGACGTTGACAAGTAACTTTAAACATACTTCTATTGTTGTTGTACAATTCTACAAGTCCATATAGATAAACAGTGTGGATGGTATAGGGTCCTTTCCTTCGAGATTTGAGTTATCCCAGAAATAACCTTAGGCTTGAATTAAACAACAACACTTTCTGACCTTGTTTGAATTCATGAGGTTGTATATGATTTTCATGCCATCTTTTAGACCTTTCATTATACATCTTAGCATTCTCGTATGAAAAATAACCTCCACTCTTCTAACTGATCAAGTTGTAACATCATTCTCTCAACCGCTTGCTTAAGATCAAAATTCAATTGCTTCAAAGCCCAGTGAGCTTTATTCTCCAACTCAAGCGTCAAATGACACGCCTTTCCAAAGACTAACTGATAAGGGGTCATTCTGAATGGTGTCTTAAAAGTAGTTCAATAGACCCATAGAGCATCATCGAGCCTCTGAGACAGATCTTTTCCATTAGGTTGCACCACCTTCTCGAGGATACCTTTGATCTCATGGTTCACTCGTTCAACTTGCCCAATTGATTATAGATGATATGTAGTGGCAATTTTGAGTTTCATATTGTACTTTTCAAGCGACCACTTAAGCCATTTGTTTACAAAGTGATAATCTTCATCGCTAATTATAGCTCTTGGAGTCCCAAACCATGTAAACGCATAGTTATGTAGGAATCGCATGACTACCCTAGCATCATTCGTTGGGTATGCCACTTGGATATGTAATCGACAGACATGAGGATATACTTGTTGCCATAAAAAGAAGGAAACATGCCTAGAAAATCGATGCCCCATACATAAATAATTATACCTCTAAAATTTTTGTCAAGGGCATTTCGTTCCTCTTTAATATGTTTTTGGTCCTCTAGCATCCATCACAATTTTTCACATATGCGTACGCATTCTTAAATAATGTAGGCCAAAAAAAAATTGCTTGTAAGATCTTTGCTATAGTGCGGGAACCAACAAAGTGTCCCTTACTTTGATATAAATGAAAGTGGTACAAGATCTCATCAATTTCACTTCCAGCTACGCACTTCCTGATTATGTTATCTGCAAATTGTTTAAACAAAAACGGATCCTCCCAAAAATAATACCGACTATCATGAAGGAATTTCTTCCTTTTCTGGTATGTCATTTCTCAAGGAATTATTTCACATGCTAAATAATTCGCAAAATCAGCAAACCAAGGTATTTTATGAACTCAGCTTACCTTAAAAATATGCTCATTTGGAAAATTCTCATTGATAGAAACAAATGAATGAGTTACCTCTTTTTGTTCCAACCTTGAGAAATGATCGGCTACTTGATATTCAACACCTTTTCTGTCTTGGATCTTAAGGTTAAAGTCTTGGAATAAGAGTATCCATCGAATTAGCCTCGGTTTAGCATCTTTCTTTCTGAGTAAGTACTTAATGGCTGCATGATCTTTAAAACATGTAACTTTGGTACCTATTAGATAAGAATGGAACTTGTCAAAAGAAAAAAACAATAGGCAAGAGTTCTTTTTTCAGTTACCATATAATTAAGCTGGGCTCCCGTGTGATAGCCCGATTTAGACCCTAGTCAGAATAGTGGTTTCGAGACCACAAATTTGAGTCAGAAAAATATTTAAAAATTAATTTTTTTATTTTGTGTGAATTTATATCTGTGAAATTTTCATGATTTAATTTTGTTGTTTAAGTGTCCAATTAAATAAAAGGACTTAATTGCGTAAAATGAAAACTTAATAGTTTAATGTGTAAGGACCAAATTGTTGATGTATTTATAATATGAAGTTTTTTTGTTGTAATTGGGCCATCAGTAGTATTAGTGGATGGCAATGGACATGTTAAATATGATAGTATAAAATTTTAACTAAGGTTAATTTTGTAATTAATAATATAAGTTAATGATATATAAAACATATCATAAAAATCAAAGCCATTTATATGTTCATTATTTTTCTTCTTGCTGAAACTTAAACAAAAGAAAAGAAATAGAGAAACCTAGGTTCGTCCATCCTTCCAAGCTTGATTCAAGGTTCGTTCTTAGTCGATTTTTTTATAATTTTTACATTTTTGAGATCGTTGCTTCGAGTACTAGTAAAACCATGCTTGAATTTTTTATTTTGGTGAATATTTTGAGTTATACCATTGATGAGAGCTTGTGTTTTTTGTTGTTTGATGATGAAATATGAAAGATATGTTTTATATTAACATGTTTTGTATTGGACTTTTTGATGATTTTGAGTAATTAGGACTAAATTACAAAAATAATAATTTGAGGGACTAAAATGTAAAATAGATGAAATATATGGACTTGTATGAATATGGGTAAGATTCGGTCTAACATGGGTATAGTGAAATTTTGCATATTTTGTGTTTTGTACAATAGGGACTACATTGAAAAAGTGTAAATGTCAGGGGTAAAATGGTAATTTTCCCATTTATGTGTTTTTGGACTAAATTGAATGAAAATATGTTTGAATGAGCTTAATTTTAATATGTCTAGATCAAGAACCAAAGAAATCAGATTTGGATCGGGTGAAATCGAAAGTTGTCGACTAGCCGTCCCGTTCTGTTTTATATCGTCCGATGTAAGTTTATAAGCAAATAGACGTACTTAATTTTAATTAAATGCAAAATATATATGCTGAAATGAAATATATGAATTTATATATGCTATGGCCGAATATGAATAAGCTTGGCTACTATATTTTCGAATTCATTTCGACCGAGTTACGACATCCAAAAGCCCCATATGAACCTTGGGAATAGTTAGGATACATATGTTATGACATAGGATTCTGATATATGTGAGGAAGTAAGACCATGGCATCGATATGTGATTCTGATATATGTGTGCGAGTAAAACCCTGTCTGGGACAGTGACATCGATTTGTGGTTACATGTAAGGCCACGTCTGGGATGTTGACATTGTACGATATGTGTGATTATCTGAGTGTCCTACCCAATTCTGAATGGTGCATCGGGCATCAATAAGTGGTTAACAAATATGTAAAATTAGCTAAGTGACCAGGTATGTATTAGCTTGTTACCTACTTGAATTAAGGTAAGTGAGTATTTTGATATTTGTTACAAACATGTGTAATATAAATGAAGAATATATGAGAATATGGCATGGGTGGTCAGCCTTGTGAACAAGAAGTATGATCCTTGTTGAAATGATTATTAAATATGTGTATATATGATCTTGTATATTCGGCTATATAATTAATGTATGTATATACCAATTATATCATGACTCATGAGACTATGTATATTAACGCATGTGTGTGTTAAGTTTTATAATGATATTTTGGCTTTTGAAAGTTGAACAATAATTTGATAACTTAACCATGTGAGCATTCGGCCAAGGTAAAAAAAATTGTATAAAGATATATTATTTATGAAACTTGTAAGTTTGGGATTAAGCTTGATATTGATAATGTAATTCGGTTAGTTAAATGAGTTGATTATACCATTGGGTTGTTTATTTGCTTATGACTTACTAAGCTATGATAGCTTACTCTGTGTGTGTTCTTGTTTACTCTGTTTTATAGATTTTGGAGTCAAGCTACAAGCTCGGGGACTGTCAGCAAAGTTCATCACACTATCTACTATTTTGGTACCTTTATAAGTTAAACTCGAATTATGGCAAGTATAGGTTGGAATGTGTTTTAAATGATGAACTTTGGTTTTGTATAAAGGCCATGCGAAAATGGCTTAATTTCTATGTTTGATTTCAGTTATGTTTGGTTGCGGCTTGAATACGTTTTGGTTATATTGTTAAGTGTTGTGAAGAAGTGATGTCCATGATAGTTGTTTTATGTTTTGGAAATGGTTAATGATTTTGGGTGAATATATGACTGACTCGGCTAAGGTATACATAGAGTAAGGTCTATGTGAATGGGTGGTTGTATTAGGTCAATGAATTATATGTGTTTCGGTATTACAGGTCGGTTGATTATGACCGAACATTAAATAACTTTGTCTTGATATGTTCATTATATGGTATGACAATATTCATGTCACTAATATATATATATTAGTTAAATGACTATGAATGAAGTAATGACATTCAATTATGAGATGGGAGATATAAATATTTCTTTTTGAGCTACCTATTGTTCAGCATTTGTGATTATACACATATTGAAGTGGTTTGATGTATCATTTGAATTATATGTCTATAAAACAAAATGATTTAGAATATGGGGATTGGGAATTCAGTTGTGGTCTATGTTCAATGATAAGTGTGAAATTTATATATTTAATTATAAGTGTTCGGTTACCATGACAAAACATTCATTAAAGTCATAAAGGTTAGTTTCATAAATGAACTATTACATGGTATTAGCATGCATAAATGTTTGGCAAAATCTTGTGACTTATGTGGTTGTTATCTTTTGAATTAGATATTTGGTATTAATTGGGTTAGTCATTCTGCAAATATTTACTAAGATATTTGTTTGTATAATATGTTGACATGTGATTTTAAGCATAAATTCAATTGATATTAGATATTTAAATGATGCTTGAGTTTGGGGTGAGTAATGATATCATTAGGGCTCGCTTCGCTTTTGTTGCGGAGTTCGCTGCCTTCCCACCCCTGCTTAGTGTTCCACTTGTGATTCTGGATGCAGTGGAGGATTTTTATAATTGCGCCCGAATGTTCCCCCTCCCCCTATAAGACTCTATTTCTCTTTCCTCCTCGAGAAAGAGAAAAAATAGAATCAATCCTTTCTTCTCTTCTTTCATGTGAGAACGGCCCTATCTTGTATCGAATGGTTTTTCGTGCTATAGACCATGTTGAGAAAGACTATTTTAGACGGTCAGTGTATACTCTCATATTTATAATAGCTGAATAATCATTTAGGTTTATATCATATCTTTGTTAAAGTCCGTAAATGCTTTAATATTTGAATGTTATAATTCATTTTATTGCAAGTGAATGACATGACTGTCTGTATATGTATGATATGAAATGTTTCAAATTTAATTGTTGTGTTAGTTCGTGAAATAAATTTTGACTGATTTTCAAGACTCACTCATGTGTATAAATCGATGTTTGGAATTGTGTTTTTGATCGGTAATGCTTCATAACCCTAATTTGATGACGGATATGGGTTAGGGGTGTTACATCCCGTCAAATTTCTACTTGCATAGTAGATAAGATGAAACACTTTGTTTTTTCTTTGCCCCATCACAACTCGAACAGCAAAATCCTTGCGTCACACATCAATTCAAAATGTGAGTTCAAATCAGGTGTAGCAATTATTGGGGCTAAGATTAACCGAATTTTCAACTCTTCAAAAGCTTCTATGCATGCTTTATCAAACTAAAAAATAATATCTTTCTCTAATAGCTTACACAAAGGCTTAAAATTTTTTGCAAAGTCTTCTATAAACCTGCGGTAAAATCTAGCATGGCCGAAGAAACTTCGAACTCCTTTCACACTAACTGGTGGTGGTAATTTTTTAATCACATCCACTTTTCCTTTATCAACTTCAATTCCTCTTTTGGAAATTTTATGCCTTAAGATAATTCCCTCCTTAACCATGCAATGATATTTCTCCCAGTCAAGGAAAAGATTTGTCTCTTCACATTTTTGAAATACCTTAGTGAAATTACTCAAACAAATATCGTAAGTATTACAAAAAACAAAAAAATCATCCATGAAAATCTGAACAAAATTTTCTACCATATCAGTAAATACTGCCATCATGCATCACTGAAATGTGGCAAGTGCATTACATAAAACGAAAGGCATTAGCCTAAAAGCAAACGTACTATATGGGCAAGTAGAAGTTGTTTTGTGTTGTTCTTTTCGAGATAAAACTATTTGGTTGTATCCTAAATATATATCTAATAAAAAAACGGCTACCTTACTAGACGGTCTAACATCTGATCCATAAAAGGTAATGGGAAATGGTCCTTTTGAGTGACTTTATTCAAATTTTTGTAATCAATACAGATTCTCCAACCTGTGATAGTTCTCATTGGGATTAACTCATTACTTCGTTCTCAAAAGTCATGATTCCACCTTTCTTTGGTACACATTATACCGGGCTTACCTATGAACTACCTAAGATGGGGTAGATAATTCCTACATCTAACCATTTGATCACTTCCTTTTGAACTATCACTTTCATGATAGGGTTGCGTCTCCTTTGCCCATCAATTCTGTCTCTTTCACCCTCATTTAAAATAATTTCATACATGTAAAAAGAAGGGCTTACACCTCAATATCAACTATGGTCCAACTGATTGCCTTTTTAAATTGCTTTAAAACAGCAATTAGTTGCTCCTCTTGGTGTTATGTTAATTCTGCTGAAGCAATCATAGGCAATGTAGAACAGTTACCTAAATAAACGTATTTTAAATGGGACTGAAGTACCTTAAGTTTGAGTTTGGGTGGTTCCAAGATTGACAACTTGGGTTGCACAAACTCCCGAACTTCTAATTCTAGTGGTTCAAACCGTGCTGGTTGTATATAGTTGATACGAACTTAGCCAGGGAGTTAGCTGCTGACCCCATTGAGCTTCCTTTGGGTCCCATCAGTTAATCCCAAACTAAAAATTTTCAAGAAGCTATACCGAGCTACATAGATGAAGCTTGGGGAGAAGAGGTACTCAGACTCATTGATTATTCTTGGAATAGCTCACCAAGTGTAGTTTGCAACCTCTTGCAAGTTGACTTAGCTTGATCCAGCTCGATGGAGCTGAAATTGACTTGATCCTAGCTCATTGAGCTTGAATTTATTTCATTTTATTTTATGCATTTTAAGCTGCTGGAATAGACTTTAGCTATTTAATTCGTTAGTTAATACAGCTAGATTCAGCTAAAATAATTTGTGTTAAATTCACTTTAATTAAGTTTAAATATGTCTTAGTTCAAACATAATTATTAGCTATTTTAATGTGTTAAGTCTAGAACAAATTTTTTTCATGTTGCTATTTAATAGTCTAGCGAATTTAATTGATTAAATTTGTCCAAGCTGTAGTCGGCTTTATGATGTCTTAAGCTAATTTAATTGCTTAATTAAATTTGGTTTAGGTACATGTATGGGGTGACATGAACATGGACAGCTATTGATTGATATGGCCAGCACCTCTTCGTGGACACCAAGGGCCAAAAGAGCTGATGCTTTCTCTTCCAAGCTGACCGTCCAACTCTCCAAAGTAGCTTGAAAGCTTTCACATCACTGGAGATCTTTTTCACATGGAATGGCCATTCGATTTTGAGCATTCACACCTAAGGGTTTGTTCATTTTCAGCCTTTCCCACCTATTGGCCATTGAAGGACTCAAGAAGCTATTAAACTACTCAAGGTTGTTCAGTTAATCAATGTAGCACAATTAAGCTTGTTCTCCCTCTTGGACGAGCCTCAAGTGATTAATCAACTCAACACTTAATTCCATCAGCTAGGAAGCTTCCAAGGGTGTTCTAGGAAACTAGAAGGGAATTTTAGCTTCCTTAAGCTATTAATTGCTATCCATTCAGCTCACTAAAATGCCTATTCAACTATCTCATGTAATGGCTCTAAATATTTAGTTCATTTCATTTTGTAGGGACTTTTTTGATCATTTTGATGAATATCATATTACTTGGTGAGTGTTCAAGCTGAATTGACTTATCGAGACAACTCTTGTGGCGTCATTCCCGTCTTTCTTCGATCTTATCACTTTGTTAAGTGTGGTGTTCACCTATACCTATGGTTCCTATCTTTCATAGATAGTGAGTCAAGATTCTTTGATTTATCCTCAATATTTCCATCACCTTATTTCCATAAGTGCTACCATAGGTCTCGAGTCAACATAGCTAATTGTGTTGGTTCAATCCTAGCCTTAGCTGAATCCATTTCCTTCGCTACCTTAACCATTTCCCAACCATTTTGTTTCAACCTATCATCTTTATTTTAAAACCTATTTTGCAAACAACCTGTTCTTACTTGATTTTATGACCGAACAGCTAATATGACTTGACTCAACACCGAGGTGGGATCATATCATTTGGTATCAGAGCTGGTAAAATTGAATTAAGTATCTACGTTTTTGGTATTCCTGAGATTGTAATTTGCTGAAAAAAGTTTTGAAATAAATTTCGTGAAAAAAAGTGAATATATATTTGGAATGCAAAAATTTAGAACTATAAAAAAACGGAAGAAAAATTACAAAAATCTATAAAAAAAAGTTGTACAAATTCTCTGCCCCGAATTAATTCCTTTCCCAAAAATATCATTCAGCCACACTTAAACCTTTTCATTTTGTTTTCTAGCCTACCTTTTAACGAATATCAATTCCTAAACCAAATCGAAGATCAATTTTACAAACTGACTCCACAACGATTGTCGATTTGTCTACGTTGTCCATTGAGAACTTCGAGAGGCGAACTTAAGCAGAAAAAGGAAAAAGTGCGATGAGACCATTAGAGTGTACAAAAGCCAAATTGTGTGTAATTCCTTTGCGAAAGAAGTGTGAGATTTGTTGTGTGATTAAATTACATGTTAAAAAGTCCAGAAAGGAACCCAATGGATGGTGGTGGTATGCGTCTCATTCGAAATGTTGCTACTGGTGGAGGAGTGCCTGACCTAACACTCTAAGCTCTCATATGTGAAATGGAGTGCATGTTTGATCGAAAGCTTGAACCTATATAAGAGTGCATGGACCATGTTAAAGAACAAGGCAAGCAAGAAAGAGCTCCACAAAATCCGAGAAGGGAGTGAAGATGTGCGAGAGTCAACGAAGATGATCTCTACGATCCAAGTGATGTGGAGAGTGACCAAGGTTCTACTCAAAGCGAAAGGCAGCGAGGCCATAGAAACCGAGGTCTTCGGGAATAAGATCTAGTGGATGACAGCCTTAAGAACATCAAGATGGCCATTCCCCCATTCCAAGGGGAAACTTACCCCGAGGCGTATTTGGAGTGGGAGAAGAAAATTGAGCTAGTCTTTGAGTGCCATAATTACTCAGAAAGCAAGAAGGTGAAGCTCGTGGCCATAGAATTCTTAGATTATGCAATTGTATGGTTGGATCAACTTGTGACGAGTTGAAGGAGGTGTAGGGAAAGACCTATCTCGACTTGGGCCGAGATGAAGGTAGTCAAGAGGAAACGTTTCATTCCTTCTTACTATCACCGAGACTTGTACCAGCGATTGCAAAACCTTACCTAAGGGAACCAAAGTGTCGAGGATTACTATAAAGAAATAGAGGTTTTCATGATCCGAGCCAACATCGAGGAAGACCGTGAGGCGACAATGCCTACATTCCTTACGAGTTTGAACCGTGATATCGCCAACATAGTGGAATTACAACACTATGTTGGAGTGACGGACATGGTCCACATGGCCATTAAAGTCGAAAAATAATTAAAGCGTAAGGGGGCCAATCGATCTTATCCTACTTCTTCTACCAATAAGTGGACTCAAGGATCTAGTAAAGTGCTTATTCGTCCCAAAGACCTCGTTGTAACTACCAAATCCAATCAGCCAAGTAGGGAAACAAGTAAAGGAAAGAACAAAAATATCCCTAACTGATCAAGGGATATAAAATGTTTTAAGTGCCAAGGGAGGGGACACATTGCCAGTCAATGTCACAATCATCGAGTTATGGTGGTTAGACCGAACGGCGAAATCGAATCTAAAGAAGAGAAGGAGTAAGAGCCTGAAAACCCCACTGACGAAGAAGAAGAACTCGAATATCTCGTCAAAGGTGAGATTCTCATTGTCAAAAGAAGTTTAAGTATTCAATGTGCTGAAGACGAGCAGCAACGAGAAAATATCTTTCACACTCGTTGCCACGTTCAAGGCAAGGTGTGCAGCATGATAATCAATGGAGGAAGTTACACCAATGTCACGAGTAACATGCTAGTGGAGAAACTTGGGTTAGCCACGACTAAGGATCTGAACCCCTACAAATTGCACTTGCTAAATGATGGTGGCAAACTCAAAGTAACCAAGCAAGTTGTATTGGCATTTTCGGTTGGCAAGTACAAACACGAGGTGGTGTTCGATGTAGTGCCAATGCATGCGGGACATCTTCTGTTGTAGCGTCCACGGCAATTCTATCGATGTGTGATCCACGACGGATATACAAATCGTTACACATTCAAACACCTTAAGAAGAATGTCACTATAGCACCTCTTACCCTAGAGTAAGTTTATGAAGATCAAATTAAGATGAAACAATCTATAGAAAAATCAAAAGAAAAATAACAAGTAAAAAAGAATGAAAAAGAAAAAGAAATAAAAAAGAATAGAGAGAAAAGTGAGAAAAAAGAGTAAAAAATTCGAGTGGAAAAAGAAAAACAAAAAGAGAGTGAGAATGAAAAAATGAGTGTCTTTACGAGAAAAAGAGAAGTTCGAAAGTTGCTTTTGATGAGACAGCTTATTCTTGTACTTATGTACAAAGAATATCTTTTTGAAACTAATGAAATTGATAATACATTGCCATCTTCTATTGTTACTTTGCTTCAAGAATTTGAAGATGTATTTTTGGATGAAGTGCTAAGTGGCTTGCCACCCATTCGAGGCATTGAGCACCAAATTGATTTTGTGCCTGGAGCAACAATCCCGAACTGACTAGCCTATCGGACCAACCCCAAAGAGACTAAGGAGTTGCAAAGACAAGTTGCTAACTTGATGGAGAATAGCTAGATTCAATAAAGTTAAGCCCATGTGAGGTGCCTATTCTACTAGTGTCAAAGGAGGACAGCTCATGGTGAATGTGTATCGACTATCGCGCCATCAACAAGATCACTATCAAGTATAGCCATCACATCCCTCGACTCAATGACATGCTCGATGAGCTAAGTGGAGCCCAACTATTTTCGAAAATCAACTTAAAGAGTGGCTATCACCAGATTCGCATGCGGGAGGGAGATGAGTGGAAGACCACCTTTAAGACCAAATACGATTTGTATGAATGGCTGGTAATGTCGTTCGGTCTTACTAATTCTCCTAGTACATTTATGCGTTTAATGAACCATGTATTGCATGCTTTCATCGGTAAGTTTTTCGTGGTTTACTTTGATGATATTTTAATATACAAGTCTTTGGAAGACCATGTTCAACATTTGCGTGTAGTGTTAGAAGTTTTGCGTAAGGAAGTTTTTTATGCTAGTCTTAAGAAATGCTCTTTTTGTACTAATAAATTTGTGTTTTAAGGATTTGTGGTGAATGCCGATGGCCTTGAAGTTGATCAAAAAAAAATCAAAGCAATCCAAGATTGGCCACGTCCTACGAACATCAGCCAAGTAAGGAGTTTTCATGGATTAGAAAGTTTTTATCGGAGGTTTTTACCAAACTTCATTACCTTAGCCGCCCCCTTAACAGGTATTATAAAGAAAAATTCTCCATTCAATTGGACTGATGAATAAGAAATTTCTTTTAATAAAATCAAGGAATGTTTAATTAACGCTCCTTTGTTGCCCCTACCTAATTTTAACAAAACATTCGAAGTTGAGTGTGATGCATGAGGGATAGGAATCGGAGCAGCCTTCACTCAAGATGAACGACCCATTGCGTATTTCAGTGAGAAACTCAATGGGGCTACTCTCAATTATCCTACATACGATAAGGAGATGTATGCCTTGATACAGGCTTTAGAGACCTGGCAACATTATCTTTGGCCTAAAGAGTTTTTCATACATACGAATCATGAGGCATTGAAGCACTTTAAGGGACAAACCAAGCTGAACAAGCACCATGCTAAATGGGTGAAGTTCCTAGAATCTTTTCCTTGCCTGATCAAATACAAGGCAGGTAAAGAAAATATCGTTGCTGATGCGTTGTCACGAAGGTATGCTCTTATCAATCAATTAGATTCTAAATTGCTTGGTTTTGAGTATTTGAAAGATATCTATGAAACTGATATTGATTTTGATGAGATATATAAGTCTTGTGTACAAGGTGATCATAAAAGGTACTATCAACAAGATGGCTACCTATTTCGGTGAAGGTAAGTTGTGTATACCCCATGGTTCTATTCGAGAAGTGCTCGTTAACAAAGTCCACGTCGAAGGACTTATCGGCCACTTTGGTGTAGCCAAAACTTTGGCAATACTTAAAGAACACTTTTATTGGCCTAAGATGAAACATGACATGATGAGAAAGTTTGAGCATTGCATTGCCTGCAAGAAAGCTAAGTCACGAATCAAACCACACGGTTTGTATACTCCATTGCCAATACCAGATCCACCATGGGTAGATATATCTATGGACTTTGTTCTAGGGCTTCCTAGAACCAAGAGGGGGAAAGACTCAATTTTTCTTGTTGTAGAAAAATTCTCTAAAATAGCCCATTTTATTACATGTCATAAAACTGATGACGCTTTAAATGTTGCTAACTTGTTTTTTAAGGAAATCATTCGATTGCATGGAGTACCGTGGACCATCGTCTACGATCGAGATGCCAAGTTTCTTAGCCATTTTTAGAGGACCTTGTGAGGCAAGTTAGGCACCAAGTTGTTGTTCTCTACAACATGCCACCCCCAAATGGCTGGTCAAACGAAGGTAGTCAATCGAGTTTTATCAACCTTATTGTGGGCCATCATTAGGAAAAACTTGAAGACATGGGAGAAATGCTTGCCACACATAGAATTCACCTACAACCGATTAGTTCACTTGGCTACTAAGCATTCTACTTTTAAGGATGTATATGATTTCAACCCTTATATTGAGAGGAGAACTGAGCAATATGTTCATAAGGCGAACAAGGGACGCAAACAAATCGCATTCGAACCCGGTGTTGGGTTTGGATCCATATGATCATGGAAAGATTTCTCGAACAAAGGAGGTCTGAGCTACTACCAAGGAGTGACGGTCCTTTTCAAGTCTTGGAGAGGATCAACGAAAATGTTTATAAGTTTGACTTACCTAGTGAGTATGGAGTTAGCACTAGCTTCAATGCTGTTGACTTATCCCCTTTTGGTGTAGTTGACAATTTGGGGACAAATTGCCTTGAAGAGGGGGGAATGATGCTAGCTTAGCTAGGAAGTTAGCTACTGACCCCATTGAGCTTACTTTGGGTCCCATCACTTGATCCCGAACTAAGAAGTTCCCAGAAGCTATAACGAGCTACATAGATCGAGCTTGGGGAGAAGAGGTGACCGGACTCATTGATCATTCTTGGACCAGCTCACCAAGTGTAGTTTGCAACCTCTTGCAAGTTGACTTAGCTTGATCCAACTCAATGGAGCTGAAATTGACTTGATCCTAGCTCATTGAGCTTGAATTTATTTCATTTTATTTTATGCATTTTAAGCTACTGGAATAAACTTAGCTATTTAGTTTAGTTAGTTAATACAATTACATTTAGCTCAAATAGTATATGTTAAATTCATTTTAATTAAGGTTAAATGTGTCTTAGTACATACATAACTATTAGCTATTTTAATGTGTTAAGACTAGAACAAATTTATTTCATGTTGCTATTTAATATGTCAAGCTAAATTTAATTGATTAAATTTGTCCAAGATGCAGCCGACTTTATGATGCCTTAAGCTAATTTAATTTAATAGGTACATGTATGGGGCGGCATGAACATGGAGAGCTGTTGATTGATATGGCCAGCTCCTCTTCGTGGACATCAAGGGCAAAAAGAGCTAATCCTTTCTTCTTCCAAGCTGACCATCCAACTCTTCAAAGCAGCTTAAAAGCTTTCACATGGCTGGAGATCCTTTTCACATGGAATGGCCATTCGGTTTAGTGCATTCGCACCTAAGGGTCTGTTCATTTTTGGCCTTTCACACCTATTGGCCATTGAAGAACTCAAGAAGCTATTAAACTACTCAAGGCTGTTCAGCTAATCAATGCAGTAAATTAAGCTTGTTCTTCCCTCTTGGTCGAATCTCAAGTGATTAATCAGCTCAACACTTAACTCCATCAACTAGGATGCTTCCAAGGACGTTCTAGGAAACTAGAAGGAAATTTTAGCTTCCTTAAGTTGTTAATTGGTATCCATTTAGCTCACTAAAATGCCTATTCGGCTATCTCATGTAATGGCTATAAATATTTAGCTCATTTCATTTTGTAGGGACCCTTTTGATCATTTTGATGAATATCATATTACTTTGTAAGTGTTCAAACTCTCATAGTTCTCTTTAGACTGAATTGACTTATCGAGACAACTCTTATGGCATCAATCTCGTGTTTTTTCGAACTTATCACTTTGTTAAGTGTGGTGTTCACCTATACCTGTAGTTCCTATCTTTCATAAATAGCGGGTAAAGGTTCTTTGATTTATCCTTAATATTTCCATCACCTTATTTCCCTAAGTGCTACCATAGGTCTCGGGTCAACATAGTCAATTGTATTGGTTCAACCTTAGCCTTAACCGAATTCATTTCCTTTACTACCTTAACCAATTCCCAACCACTTTGTTTCAACCTATCATTCTTATTTTAAAACCTATTTTGCAAACAATTTATTCTTACTTGATTTTACGATCGGGCAACTAATACAACTCGACTCAACACCGAGACGAGATCGTATCAATAGTCCCTCCGATTGGCTTCCATCAAAGCCATATTTTCATTACCTTTTTCATCTTCTAATGGCTAAGACCTTAAAGTGTTCTCCAATGGGTCTTCAAAATTGTTCTCCCATTCCATAGAAACTAAGGTTTCTAGCTCTACTATCACTGAACATTCCTTCATCGAATCAGGAAATTTCATTGCTTTCAGAACATTAAATGTTACCTTATCATCTTGAACTCTCACAGTAAGTTTACCTTTTTGTACGTCTATCAATGTTCTTTTCGTGGCTAGGAAAGGTTTACCTAGGATGATCAACACTTCCTTATATGCTTCAAAATCCAAGTCAATGAAATCAGCAAAAAATTGAATTTATTGACTCTTATCAAAACATCTTCATTCTTTCCTGTGGAGTATGCTAAAGATTGATCTGCCAGTTGAAGTGTTACAATAGTGGGTCTTACTTCGCTTATTCCCAACAACATGAAAATAGATTTGGGCATCAAGTTGATGCTTGCTCCTGTGACAGACAAAGCTTTACCATAGTAAGATTCTCTAATATTATAGGTATGATAAAACTTCCAGGATCCTTCAGTTTCAAACGAAGCTTGTTTTGTAAGAACACACTGCACTTCTTCTTTAAAGTGACATTCTCATACTCACTAAGTATTTTCTTCTTAGACAAGATGTATTTCATAAACTTCACATAATTGGGCATTTTCTCTAAAGCCTGCACCACCGAGATGTTTACATGAAGTTGCTTTAGAACATCAAAAATGTAACACCTTTTACCCGTATTTGACGTCGAAACAGGGTACGAGGCATTACCAGACTTAAAGATAAGAAAACATACAATTCCAAGTCATAAATTTTACATCCAAATTAAAAATTTTGCATTTACTCATAAAGTCCCTAATACGAGCTTACGAGACCCAAAACATGCTTTGGAAGTAATTTAGGACTAAACCGAGAACTTTAGAAAATTTTTCATGTCTTAAGGGCCACACGCCCGTGTGGCGTAGGACACTCCTATGTGGGTCCGTGCGGCCACACACGCCCGTGTCCCTAACCCGTGTAACTCTCTATTTGTTACCCAATAACAAATTGAAGTCACACGACTAACACACATGCCCGTGGCCCGAGGCCGTGGCCTTCACACGGCTGTGTCTCATGCTCATATGCTTGATACTGAGCATTCTATTTTGCAAAAAAATTGGGTGCATGGGACACATAATCGGATCACACAACCATGGGGTTGACCGTGTGTCACACACGGCCTAGACACACGCTCGTATGTCTACCCGTGTGGACAAAAACAAGGCTATTTACCAAGCCATTTTGCCACCCTCACTTCCACACATCTACACAACATCACATGGCACAAATTCAAGCATGTAAGAGCACCCAAAAGATCACAACCAAGACAATAACATGTCATTCTCATTCCATTGTTAATCATACTTAAAACATCAACCTCTCCACATCAAATTATGCAATATTCTGCATTCATGAATGACATTAATATAAATATACTCGTAACTAACATTAGCCCACTTCCAAGGCAATATGAAAAATGAACCAAGAACCATTATAAGCCAACACATATAACCAAAAGCCCAAGTCCCTATACATGCCATAAACTCAAAATACTTGAATTCATCAATACCAAAAATGGTAGCTTGATAGTGTGATAGGATATCCAACGATCTCCAACCTGAGTTAGCTTTATGGTACTATAAAACATGGGAAAGGAAAGGGGTAAGCTATTAGCTTAGTAAGTCCATATGAAAATAATAAGTGTAAACGGAAATAAATATAGGACTTTTCCTATGTCATTTATCACCTTTTTACTTAAAATTGTTCTTAAAACTAAGCAGTTACAATTCAAAATATCATTGGTGGAGGCTTTAGAAAAAATGCCAAATTATGTGAAGCTTATAAAGGATATAATGTCCAAGAAGAAATGACTTAGTGAGTATGAGACTGTTGCCTTGACAAAGGACTGCAGTGCTTTCCTGCAGAATAAACTGCCACCAAAATTGAAAGACCCAGGAAGCTTTACTATACACTGTAACATTAGTGAATCTTACTATGGTAAAGGTTTATGTAATTTAGGACCAAGTATCAACTTGATGCCTAAGTCTATTCTCAAGATGTTAGGGATAAGTGAAGTAAGACCTACAATTGTGACGCTTCAGCTAGCGGATCGATTTTTAGCATACCCCGAAGGAAAGATCGAGGATGTTTTGGTAAGAGTCGATAATTTTACTTTTCCTGTTGATTTCATCATCTTAGATTTTGAAGCAGATAAGAAAGTGCCTATCATCCTTGGGACACCTTTCTTAGCCACAGAAGAACATTAATTGATGGGTAGAAAAGTGAACTCACCATGCGAGTTTAACACAATTAGGTAACCTTAAACATTCTTAAAGTGATGAAATTTCCCGATCCGGCAGAAGAGTGTTCAGCTATGGAAGAGATAGAAACCTTGGGTTCTATGGAAAGCAATTTTGAAGAAGATCCATTGCAGAAAGCCTTAGATTTTGACCCTGTGGATGATGAAGAAGGTGAAGAAAACATGGCTTTGATGGAAGCCAATCCGAGAAATTTTATTCAATCCAAACGGTTTGAACCGTTGGAGTTAGAAGTTAGAGAATTTATGCAACCCGAGTTGTCAATCGAAGAACCACCTAAACTCAAACTAAAGGTACTTCCTTCCCATTTGAAATACGTTCATTTAGGTGATTGTTCTACTTTACATGTGATTATTTCAGCAGAACTGATGAAAGATCAAGAGGAGTAACTAATTGTTGTTCTAAGGAAATTTAAGAAAGCAATTGGTTGGACCATAGCTAATATTCGAGGTATAAGCCTTTCTTTTTACATGCATAAAATTATTTTGGGAGAAGGCGAAAGAGCTCAAATTGATGGGCAAATGAGGCTTAATCCTAGTACGAAAGAAGTTGTGAGAAAGGAAGTGATCAAATGGTTAGATGCAGGAATCATCTATCCTATTTCAAATAGTTCATGGGTAATTCTGGAACAGTGTGTGCCGAAGAAAGGTGGAATCACGATTGTCAAAAATGAGCGTAACGAGTTCATTCGAACGAGAACTGTTACCAGTTGGAGAATTTGTATTGATTACAGAAAATTGAACAAAGCCACTCGGAAGGACCATTTTTCGTTGCCTTTTATGGATCAGATGTTAGATCGACTGGTAGGTAATGAATTCTATTATTTTTTAGACGGCTATACGAGATATAGCCAAATAGTTGTAGCCCCAAAAGACCAACATAAAACAACCTTTACTTTTCTATACGGTACGTTTCCTTTTAGGCGAATGCCTTTCGGTTTATGCAATGCAGCTGCAACCTTTCAACGATGCATGATGGCAATATTCATTGATATGGTTGAAAATTTAGTTGAGGTTTTCTTGGATGATTTTTCTGTTTTAGGTAACACTTATGATATTTGTTTGAGTAATTTGGCTAATGTACTGAAGAGATGCAAAGAGACGAATCTTATACTTAACTGGGAAAAATGTCGTTTTATGGTCAAGGAAGGGATTGTCTTAGGACATAAAATCTCAAAGAGAGGAGTTGAAGTTGATAGAGCAAAGGTCGGTGGAATTGAAAGATTATAGGCCCTAATGAATTTGAAAGGAGTCAGAAGTTTCTTAGGCCATACCAGTTTTTACCGAAGGTTTATCAAAGATTTCTTGAAAATTTATAAGCCATTGTGTTTGTTGTTAGAGAAAGATACAGCGTTTGATTTCAACAAAGCATGTTTGGAAGCTTTTGAATATGAAAAAAATGATTAATCTCATCCCCAATAATCATTACACCTGATTGGAACTCACCTTTTGAGTTGATGTGTGATGCAAGTGATTATGTTGTTGGAGCTGTGATGGGTCAAAGAAGAAACAAAGTGTTTCACCCTATTTACTATGCAAGTAGAACTTTGACGGGAGCCGAACTCAATTATATGGTAACCAAAAATGAACTATTTGCAATAGTTTTTGTTTTTGACAAATTTCACTCATATCTTATACGTACTAAAGTTACAATATTTACTAACCATGTGGCCATTAAATACTTGCTCATGAAGAAAGATGCAAAACCGAGGCTAATTTGTTAGATACTGTTACTCTAAGAATTTGACCTTGAGATCCAAGATAGAAAAGGTGTCGAAAATCAAATAGTTGATCATCTGTTGAGGTTGGAACAAGATGAGGTAAATCGATCATGTATGCCTATCAACGAGAATTTCCCAGATGAACACCTATTTAAGGTAAGTCGAATTCATGATAGTCGGTATTATTTTTAGGAGGATCCGTTATTGTTTAAATAATCTATAGATAATATAATCTGAAAGTGTGTAACTGAAAGTAAGATTGCTGAGATCTTATATCATTGCCATTCATCTCCAAGTGGGGGACACTTTGGTAGTTCACGTATTACAACAAAGATTTTGCAAGCAGGTTTCTTTTGGCCTACACTATTTAAAGATGCTTATGCTTATGTGAGGAACTGTGATAACTGCCAAAGGACCGGAAATACATCAAGGAGGAATGAGATTCCCTTGACAATCATTTTGGAGATTAAATTATTCGACGTATGGGGCATTGATTTCTTAGGCCCGTTTCCTTTTTCATATGGGAACAAATACATCTTAGTTGCTGTGGACTATGTATCCAAGTGGGTTAACGCTGGAGTATACCCTACAAATGATGCTAAGGTAGTCATGCGATTCCTACATAAGCAAGTGTGTACACGGTTTGGGACATCAAGAGCTATTATTAGTGATGATGGTTCTCACTTTGTGAACAAATGGCTTAAGTGGTTGCTTGAAAAATATGATGTGAAGCACAAGATTGCTACTGCCTATCACCCCTAGTCCAATGGGCAAGTTGAGAGAGTAAATTGTGAAATCAAAGGTATCCTTAAAAAGGTAGTACGCCTTAGCATAAAAGATTAGTCTCGAAGGCTCAATGATGCATTATAGGCCTATTGAACAGCATTTAAGAAATCGTTAGGAATGACTCCTGTAACACCCCGTATCCGAGACCGTTGCCGGAGTCGGACACGAGGGGTTCACAGACTAAATTCACTTACTATCGCAGTCCATTTGAAAAATTTTCAGGCAGTTGGCTAACTGCATCACTGTCACCTTAAAAATCATATCTTGAGTTTCACAACTCGAAAATCAGTTTCGTAATTTTTCCATGAAACTAGACTCATATGCCCATCTACATATTTTTTTCTAGAATTTTTGGTCAGGCCAATTAGTACAGTTTATTAGTTAAATTCTCCCCTGTTACAGGGTGCGACTACACTGACCTTCATGCATTACGATTTGGATATCTCCCTGCACAGAGCTTCAATACTGATGCCGTTTGTTTCTATAGAAACTAGACTTAGATAGGAATCTATACATATATGGAATGACTCATAATTATCTCTGGTTAATTTATAATGAATTTCCAAAGTCGGAACAGGGAATCCAGAAAAAGTTCTGGCTCTGTTTAACGAAAACCTAATTATCTCTTAACTTACAACTCATATGACCATTTCGTTTCTTCCATATGAAAATAGATTCATCAAGGTTCGATCACATAATTTATCCACTATTTAATTCCATTCCTACTATTTTTAGTGATTTTTCACATCCACATCACTGCTGCTGCCAGCATCTGTTTTTTTTAAGGTAAACTTTACCTATTTCATGATCCTCCATGGATCAACTAGAGTTTGTCATACATATTCCAAAAGTGATCAAGAATAACCCTTCCCATGGCTAACCGTTACCAACATTTCCATACCTCTCGACGGACAACATACAAAACGATTATAATGCTATGATCAAAGTATATTTAAGCCATTTTCGCATGGCTATCCAAATTTACACAAAACCGAAGGGTACATGACCAACAACAAAAAGGGTAGTCCCATACATGCCATTTTCAGAGTTCAACCAAAAGTGTACCAAAAGGGCTTTGATAGTGTGGGCGACTTCGACTTCAAAATCCCGAGTCCGATAGCTGAAGAACCAAAATCTATAAAATAGAGAATCAAAGAAACGGAGTAAGCATTAAATGCTTAGTAAGTTTTGAGCAAAGAGTTTAGACACAACCAAAGTATAGCATTCATGTAGCTAAACGGATAAGTTCATATGCACAAATTTTCAATATCATACTTACTTCACATTACCAACCCTTATGTTCATACACAAAAGATCAACTTAGCCAAAGGCCGGTAGCTCATTTATCAACTGAGCGAATACTTATTTGTAAGGGCTCAACTAATTCAAAGCACATAGAAACATACCTCAATGTTGGGATGTTACAAGCGTATTAATTGAAATTTTTTACAGCAAGATCATTCATTCCCAAATCACGTACCTTCGGAATTTAACCGGATATAGCTACTCGTTCAAATGCCTTCGGGACATAGCCCGGTTATAGTAACTCGCACAAATGCCTTCGGGACTTAACCCGGATTTAGTAACTCGCACCAATGCCTTCGGGCTTATCCCGGAATTAGTATCTCGCACAAATGCCTTCGGATCTTAGTCCGGATATGGTCACTTAGCACAAAGCCTTCGGGACTTAGCCCGGACATCATTCGAATAACCATGCACATTTAACAATAAATCATGACACATTCGTATTTCATTTTCATTAGCAAAACTCAAACACAAGACACTTATCACTCTTGCAATTTCGGCTCAATAGCCACACACAAAGAGCATGATTTTGATTTGCTTAAAACATGATCTAATCAAATCATAATTTAAGCTCTATTACTCAAGAACTTACCTCGGATGTGGTCGAGCGATTTCGACAGCTATTCGATCACTTTTTCCTTTCCCTTATCCAACTGTGGTCCTCTAAGCTCTTGAGCTAATTCAAACAAATTTAACTCATTAAAGTCTCATTTTGCTAGCTTATGGCCGAATATGACAAGGAGTTTGATAGGTCATATGGCCACCTTTTAGCTCAAATACACAATGGTCATACGCATTTTTAATCACATCAAGCAATTTAATACAATTCATTCGAACATCAAAAGAGAAGCTCAAGGTACTTAGCCCATATATACATTAGACATTAGAGTCACATATGTACGAAATCACGAATCGAATTGAACATACTAGCTAATATTTCCCCTTAGCCGAATTTTCTAAGTCAAGCTAAAGCCATCAATAGGCTACCTATGGCCGAACATACACATAACTTATGTACTTATTCATGTGGCCGAACATACATGTCTATGTTGGGGCCGATTGCAACACTTAATACATTCTACAAGTATGGTCACTTGTATTGACTAAACACCATTTTGTTTCAAGTTCAAAACTTGGCTAATACACACATATATACACTAGTAAAGCATCCTCTCCCTTTCCATCAATTTAACACATGCATTACTCATTAATATACAAAAATTATATTCGGCCTTAGCACACAACTTGCTAGCCGATTCTTCTCCATCTAGCAACTAATGCACATATGTGCTCATTCGTTAGACTCTACTTCATCTAACAACAACCATATTTTTCCCTTCTACTTCCTACCATGGCCGAATGCATCACAACACCATATAAAAATATACTTCATGGATCTAAGGTAGAACCAAGAAAGAAACTCATAATCATCAAGATGTAAGCAACTACCATTTTTCATCTAGAATTAGCATGAAACACAACCATCACCCTTATTAATCTCCATAGCCGAAAATCTTACTTATTCCAAAATCACAATTTCAACATGGGTTACCGACAATAACTTGATATCTCACTCAAAATCAACTAGGATTTCAAGAACTAGTATCAACTTCCTTACCTTAATATCGACCTAAGATGACCGATTGCTTCACTCCTTCCTTCAGTTTTGGTGCGAAGCATACCTTGCGTATGTACTTGATGACAAAGAATTAGAAAAGAAACCCGAATCTGTGCCGGTGGTTTGTGAATACCCGGATGTTTTTCCTGAAGAATTATCGGGTTTACCACCTGTTCGGGAGATAGAGTTTGGTATTGAGCTTGTACCTAGGACTACGCCGATTTCGATAGCTCCGTATCGTATGGCACCAACCGAGTTAAAAGAGTTGAAAGCTCAGTTGCAAGAATTGACGGATAAAGGTTTCGCTCGACCAAGTTTCTCACCTTGGGGTGCACCAGTATTGTTCGTGAAAAGAAGGATGGAACCATGAGGTTGTGCATTGACTATCGTCAGCTGAATAAAGTGACAATAAAGAACAAATATCCGTTACCGCGTATCGATGATTTGTTCGACCAACTGAAGGGAGCCTCAGTGTTCTCAAAAATAGATTTGAGATCGGGCTATTATCAGTTACGAATTCGAGATTCGGACATACCCAAAACTGCCTTCAGAACATGATATGGTCACTACGAGTTCTTGGTGATGCCGTTTGGGCTCACTAATGCCCCTGCGGTATTTATGGATTTGATGAATCGGATCTTCAGACCATATTTGGATCGGTTCGTAGTTGTGTTCATTGATGACATCTTGGTCTATTCAAGAGGTGAGACCGAACATGCTGAGCACCTGAGACTAGTGTTGCAAATTTTGCGGGATAAGCAGTTATATGCTAAGTTTAGTAAGTGTGAGTTCTGGTTAAGAGAGGTTAGCTTCTTGGGTCATGTGGTATCCGCATCGGGTATTCGAGTTGACCCGAGAAAAATTTCAGCCATACTTAACTGGAAGCCTCCAAGAAATATTATCGAAGTTCGGAGCTTCCTGGGGCTCGCCGGTTATTACCAACGATTTGTCAAAGGTTTCTCGATGATAGCCACACTAATGACGAAGCTACTTCAAAAGGATGTTAAGTTCGAATCGATGGAGAAATGTCAGAAAAGTTTCGATCAACTGAAAACTTATTTGACTGAAGCTCCAATTTTAGTGCAACCCGAATCAGGCAAAGAGTTTGTCATTTATAGTGACGCATCCCTACTTGGGTTGGGTTGCGTATTGATGCAAGAAGGTCGAGTGGTGGCCTATGCGTCGAGACAATTAAAGCCACATGAGAAAAATTATCTGACCCATGATCTCGAACTAGCTGCCATCGTATTCGCTTTAAAAATATGGCGACATTACTTATTTGGTGAAAAGTGCCATGTATTTTCGGATCACAAAAGTCTCAAATATTTGATGACTCAAAGAGACTTAAATCTGCGACAAAGACGTTGGCTTGAGTTGTTGAAAGATTACGAGCTTGTCATTGATTACCACCCGGGAAAGGCTAATGTGGTTGCGGACGCCTTAAGCTGGAAATCACTGTTTGCTTTACGAGCGATGAATGTGCACTTGTCTGTTCTACCCGACAATGTGTTAGTAGCTGAATTAAAGGCCAAACCATTATTGATTCGTCAAATTCGTGAAGCTCAGAAAGTCGACGATGAATTGGTTGCAAAACGGGCTGAATGTGTTCCGAATATGGAATCCGAATTTCAAATTGATGATGACGATTGTTTGAGGTTTAGAAGTCGGTTGTGTGTTCCAACAAATTCAGAACTCATTTCGATGATTCTGAATGAAGCGCATTGTAGCCGAATGTTAATACACCCGGGGACTACGAAAATGTACAACGATTTGAAACGTCGGTTTTGGTGGCATGGTATGAAACGAGACATCTCCGACTTTGTTTCGAGATGTTTAATATGTCAACAAGTGAAAGCGGAACATCAAGTGCCTTCAGGATTACTTCAGCCGATCATGATACCTGAGTGGAAATGGGATCGAGTCACAATGGACTTTGTGTCCGGACTGCCATTGTCAGCAAGTAAGAAGGATGCGATTTGGGTTGTTGTTGATAGACTGACTAAGTCGGCTCACTTTATCCACGTGCGTACGGATTTTTCATTGGATAAACTAGCTGAATTGTACGTTTCTCATATTGTGAGATTACACGGGGTACCTATTTCTATCGTGTCGGATAGAGATTCGAGATTCACCTCACGATTTTGGAAGAAATTGCAAGAAGCTTTGGGTACCAAGCTGCATTTTAGCACTGCTTTTCACCCCCAAACCGATGGTCAATCCGAGCGAATAATTCAGATACTTGAGGATATGTTGAGATGTTGCATCCTCGAGTTCAGTAGTTCATGGGAACGGTATTTACCTTCGATTGAATTCACTTACAACAATAGTTTTCAATCAAGTATTAAGATGGCACCTTACGAGGCTTTGTACGGTCGTAAATGTCGTACACCATTGTTTTGGACCGAGCTCGGTGAAAGTAAAATTTTCGGAGTTGATTTGATTAAAGATGCCGAACAGAAAGTAAAGGTAATCCGTGAAAGTCTAAAGGCAGCCATAGATCGTCAAAAATCGTATGCAGATTTGAAACGAAAAGACATTGAATATCAGGTGGGAGATAAAGTGTTTCTTAAAGTTTCGCCTTGGAAAGAGGTACTCAGATTTGGCCGTAAGGGCAAGTTGAGTCCGAGATTCATTGGGCCGTACGAAATCTTTGAACGAGTTGGTCCAGTTGCGTATCAATTGATTTTGCCCCCTGAACTTGAAAAGATTCACGACGTCTTTCATGTTTCGATGCTTCGACGCTATAGATCTGATCCATCGCACATAATTAGCCCATCAGAGGTTGAAATTCAAGCCGATATGAGTTATGAAGAAGAACCGATGCATATCCTAGCTCGTGAAGTGAAGGAGTTGCGAAACAAAAGGGTTCCGTTAGTAAAGGTGTTATGGCTCAAACACGGGATCGAGGAAGCTACTTGGGAAACCAAGAGCTCGATGAAAGAACGATACCCAAACCTATTTACCGGTAAGATTTTCGGGGACGAAAATTTCTTAAGTGGGGGAGAGTTGTGACAGCCCTAAAGTGACCCTAGTAGGAAAGCGGTTTCGGGACCGCTAAACCGAGTCACCAAATTGTTTGAATATGATATTTATTATCTAAAATAAATGTGTGAAAATTTTAAGCTTCTATTTAGTAAGTTGCATGTGAATTTAGTCAATAGGACTTATGTGTGACATTTTTTAAATGTGGTAGATCAAAACATAAGGACCTATTAGTGCATGTTGAAAAAAGGGGGACTTGCATGTCAATTTCCCCCCCCATCTAGTAGTGGCCGGCCATGACATTAGGATGGACAAAGGGTGATGGGCAAAACATGTCATAGACATGTTGTGTTGGTGCATCATGGGAGGAAACAATAAAATAATGAGCATGGTAATTAAATAATGAAAGGGAGGAGTGATGAAAAAAAAAATGGTCTCATCCATGCCCCCCCCCTTTGCCGTGAATGGAAGAAAGAAAACAAAGAAAAAAAAAAGGTGTGTTCATCCTTGAACATCCTTGACCGAAATTCAAAAGGAAAGAAATGAGGAAATGTTGAAGAGGTTCGGCCATGCATGTAACTAGGCTAAGGTATGTTTGAGGTTGCTCCATGAGATTCATGTATATTTTAGTAGTTAGCTTGAGTTCTAACTAGCCCATGGTTCAAATCTTTACTATGTCATGGAGATGATATTCGGCTAAGGTGGATTTGTGTTGATATCATTTGCATGCTAAAAGTGAAGCTTTGTAATGGTGCATGTGATGGTGGATTGATGATTCTTGAATCATCTTTTTAGCATTATTGAGTGAGACATTAAGTTCTTTGTTTAACCATGACCAAAAATTGAAATGATATGGTGTTGTGATGCATTCGGCCATGGTAGGAAGTAAAAGGGAAAAAAATGGTTGTTGTTAGATGAAGTAGAGTCTAACGAATGAGCACATATGTGCATTAGTTGCTAGATGGAGAAGAATCGGCTAGCAAGTTGTGTGCTAAGGCCGAATATAATTTTTGTATATTAATGAGTAATGCATGTGTTAAATTGATGGAAAGGGAGAGGATGCTTTACTAGTGTATATATGTGTGTATTAGCCAAGTTTTGAACTTGAAACAAAATGGTGTTTAGTCAATACAAGTGACCATACTTGTAGAATGTATTAAGTGTTGCAATCGGCCCCAACATAGACATGTATGTTCGGCCACATGAATAAGTACATAAGTTATGTGTATGTTCGGCCATAGGTAGCCTATTGATGGCTTTAGCTTGACTTAGAAAATTCGGCTAAGGGGAAATATTAGCTAGTATGTTGAATTCGATTCGTGATTTCGTACATATGTGACTCTAATGTCTAATGTATATATGGGCTAAGTACCTTGAGCTTCTCTTTTGATGTTCGAATGAATTGTATTAAATTGCTTGATGTGATTAAAAATGCGTATGACCATTGTGTATTTGAGCTAAAAGGTGGCCATATGACCTATCAAACTCCTTGTCATATTCGGCCATAAGCTAGCAAAATGAGACTTTAATGATTTCAATTTGTTTGAATTAGCTCAAGAGCTTAGAGGACCACAGTTGGATAAGGGAAAGGAAAAAGTGATTGAATAGCTGTCGAAATCGCTCGACCACATCCGAAGTAAGTTCTTGAGTAATAGAGCTTAAATTATGATTTGATTAGATCATGTTTTAAGCAAATCAAAATCATGCTCTTTGTGTGTGGCTATTGAGCCGAAATTGCAAGAGTGATAAGTGTCTTGTGTTTGAGTTTTGCTAATGAAAATGAAATACGAATGTGTCATGATTTATTGTTAAATGTGCATGGTTATTCGAATGATGTCCGGGCTAAGTCCCGAAGGCTTTGTGCTAAGTGACCATATCCGGACTAAGATCCGAAGGCATTTGTGCGAGATACTAATTCCGGGCTAAGCCCAAAGGCATTGGTGCCAGTTACTAAATCCGGGTTAAGTCCCGAAGGCATTTTTGCGAGTTACTATAACCGGGCTATGTCCCGAAGGCATTTGAACGAGTAGCTATATCCGGTTAAATTCCGAAGGTACGTGATGTGGATGTGAAAAATCACTAAAAATAGTAGGAATTGAATTAAATAGTGAATAAATTATGTAAACGAACCTTGATGAATCTATTTTCATAGGAAAGTAACGAAACGATCATATGGATAGTATGTTAAGAGATATTCAGGTTCTCGTGGGATAGGGCCAGAACGGTTTCTGGATTCCCTGTTCCGACTTTGGAAATTCATTATAAATTAACCAGAGATAATTAGAAGTCATGCCATATATTCATAGATTCCCTTTTGAGTCTAGTTTCTATAGAAACAAACGACATCAGTATTGAAGCCCTGTACAGGGAGATATCCAAGTCGTAATGCGCAAAGGTCAGTGTAGTCGATCCCTGTAACATGGGAGATTTTGACTAATAAACTGTACTAATTGGCCAGACAAAAAATTCTAGAAAAAAATATGTAGATGGGAATACGAGTCTAGTTTCAGGAAAAAATTACGAAACTGATTTTCGAGTTGTGAAACTCAAGATATGATTTTTAAGGTGACAGTGACGCAGTTAGCCAACTGCCTGGAAATTTTTAAAATGGACTGCGATAGTAAGCGAATTTAGTCTGTGAACCCCTCGTGTCCGACTCCGGCAACGGTCTCGGGTACGGGGTGTTACATAACCCAAGTAGGGACGCATCACTATAAATGACAAACTCTTTGCCTGATTCGGGCTGCACTAGAATTGGAGCTTCGGTCAAATAAGTTTTCAGTTGATCAAAACTTTTCTGACATTTTTCCGTCCATTCGAACTTAACATCTTTTTGAAGTAGCTTCGTCATCGGTGTGGCTATCATCGAGAAACCTTTTACAAACCGTCGGTAGTAACCGGCAAGTCCCAAAAAGCTCCGAACCTCAGTAATATTTCTCGGAGGCTTCCAGTTAAGTATGGCTGAAATTTTGTTCGGGTCAACTCGAATACCTGATGCGGATACCACGTGGCCCAAGAAGCTAACCTCTCTTAACCAGAACTCACACTTACTGAACTTAGCATATAACTGCTTATCCCGTAAAATTTGCAACACTAATCTCAGGTGCTCAGCATGTTCGGTCTCATCTCTTGAATAGACCAAGATGTCATCAATGAACACAACTATGAACCGGTCCAAATACTGTCTGAAGATCCGATTCATCAAATCCATAAATACCGCAGGGGCATTAGTGAGCCCGAACGGCATCACTAAGAACTCGTAGTGACCGTACCTCATTCTGAAAGTAGTTTTGGGTACGTCCGAATCTCGAATCCGCAACTGATAATAACCCGATCTCAAATCTATCTTTGAAAACACTGAGGCTCCCTTAAGTTGGTCGAACAAATCATCGATACGCGGTAACGGATATTTGTTCTTTATTGTCACTTTATTCAGCTGACGATAGTCAATGGACAACCTCATGGTTCCGTCCTTCTTTTTCACGAACAATACTGGTGCTCCCCAAGGTGAGAAACTTGGTCGAGCGAAACCTCTATCCGTTAACTCTTGCAACTGAGCTTTCAATTCTTTTAACTCAGTTGGTGCCATACGATACGGAGCTATCGAAATTGGCGTAGTTCCAGGTACAAGCTCAATACCAAACTCTACCTCCCGAACAGGTGGTAAACCCGGTAATTCTTCGGGAAAAACATCCGGGTATTCACAAATTACTGGTACCGACTCAAGTTTCTTTTCTAATTCCTTGTTATCAAGTACATACGCAAGGTATGCTTCGCACACTTTTCTTACATATTTCTGGGTCAACATTGAGGATATTACAGCTGGCAACCCATCCAAGTCCGTAGACTCAACTCAGATTACTTCGTTATTTGCGCACCTCAAATCAATAGTCTTGCTTTTGCAATTCACAACCGCATCATGCGCGGTCAACCAATCCAACCCGAGAATAACATCAAATTCATCAAACGGCAGAAGCATCAAGTCCGCCAGAAAATAGGAACCTCGAACCACTAGGGGACATTTCTTACACACTTTGTCGACAAGCACGTAACAACCCAAGGGATTTGACACCCGAATTACGAACTCAGTAGACTCAATAGGTAAAGTCTTACTAGATGCTAAGGTTTCACATATATAAGAATGAGTAGAACCGGGGTCAATCAAAGCAATTACATTAGTATCAAAGAGAGTAAAAGTACCGGTAATAACATCGGGCGAAGAAGCATCCTCGCGGGCACGTATAGCATAAGCTCTAGCAGGCGCACGAGCCTCAGATCTGGTCGTAGCATCTCTAGATCCTCTCTGACCACCACTAGCATTGCCCATATTTCTAGATGGTCTACCTCGAGCAGTGGTAGCACCCGGTTTCCCACTCTAATTTACATTCTTTTCAGACAACCTCGGGCAATCTTTAATGTAGTGGTCAACTGATCCGCACTTGTAACAGGAGCGGTCATGGAATCTACAACTCCCCGAATGCCATTTACCGCAATATCGACATTCCGTTCTGTCTCGACGTTCATTCCCAACCCTGGCGACCGAAGTGCCTCGTGTACCCACAGGGGGTCGATCACGATCTCGCCTAAAAAGGCCCGAAGTGCCTCTAGACCGGCCCACATCATCTCGAAATTTCTTCGATGCCTGTTGAAGAGACTTTCCCGAGGATCTTTTACGAAACTCTCCAGTTCCCACATCAACTTTTTGCTTTTCTTTTCTAAGCTCTTCAGCTTTACAAGCTCGCTCGACAAGTACTACGAACTCTCGTATTTCAAGAATGCCAACGAACATTTTTATATCTTCATTCAGCCCATCCTCGAAGCGTTTACACATGATAGCCTCGGACGAAACACATTCCCGAGCGTATCTACTAAGTCTAACAAATTTTCGTTCGTAATCAGTAACTGACATAGAACCTTGCTTAAGCTCAAGAAATTCCTTCCGTTTTTGATCATCAAATCTCTGACTGATATACTTTTTCCGAAACTCAGTTTGGAAAAACTCCCAAGTTACTTGCTCTCGGGGCACAACAGAAGTCAGAGTACTCCACCAATAGTAGGCAGAATCACGTAGCAAGGAGATAGTACACTTTAGGCACTCATCGGGTGTGCAAGATAGCTCGTCGAGTACCCGGATAGTGTTGTCCAACCAAAATTCAGCTTACTCGGCATCATCGCTGTCCATAGCTTTAAATTCAGTAGCCCCATGTTTTCGGATTCTGTCAACTGTGGGCTTATTTGACCTTATTTGGTCAGTTTCCGCAGGTATTGTAGGTGCGGGGGTGGCATTAGTCGGGAATGGAGGTTGTGGAACAGCCGTATTAGTTCGAATGTATTGGTTGAACCAATCATTCATTACGCTATAGAAAGCTTGCCTAGCTTCATCATTCGGATTGCTAGCAATCGGTTGAGAGTCCGCCGGAGCTGTCCCTTGTGCGGGAGCAGGCACCACACTCTCAAGATCATCAGCTACCGCTCGGTCAGGATCGGGATCCATTACTATAAATAAACACATTTTCAATTGTCAAAAATCACCACACTATCAAATAATCACAAAATGGCATGTATAGGTAGACCCAAACGTATTACGGTAGTCCTAGAATCGACTAAACCGTGCTCTGATACCAATAAAATTGTAACACCCCGTACCCGAGACCGTTGCCAGAGTCAGACACGAGGGGTTCACAGACTAAATTCGCTTACTACCGCAGTCCATTTTAAAAATTTCCAGGCAGTTGGCTAACTGCGTCACTGTCACCTTAAAAATCATATCTTGAGTTTCACAACTCGAAAATCAGTTTCGTAATTTTTCCCTGAAACTAGACTCATATGCCCATCTACATATTTTTTTCTAGAATTTTTGGTCTGGCCAATTAGTACAGTTTATTAGTTAAATTCTACCCTGTTACAGGGTGCGACTACACTGACCTTCATGCATTACGATCTGGATATCTCCCTGCACAGAGCTTAAATACTGATGCCGTTTGTTTCTATAGAAACTAGGCTCAGAGTGGAATCTATACATATATGGCATGACTCCTAATTATCTCTGGTTAATTTATAATGAATTTCCAAAGTCGGAACAGGGAATCCAGAAACTGTTCTGGCCCTGTTTCACGAGAACCTGAATATCTCTTAACATACTGTCCATATGATCGTTTTGTTACTTTCCTATGAAAATAGATTCATCAAGGTTCGTTTACATAATTTATTCACTATTTAATTCCATTCCTACTATTTTTAGTGATTTTTCACATCCACATCACTGCTGCTGCCAGCATCTGTTTTTTTTAAGGTAAACTTTACCTATTTCATGATCCTCCATGGATCAACTAGAGTTTGTCATACATATTCCAAAAGTGATCAAGAATAACCCTTCTCATGGCTAACCGTTACCAACATTTCCATACCTCTCGACGGACAACATACAAAACGATTATAATGCTATGATCAAAGTATATTTAAGCCATTTTCGCATGGCTATCCAAATTTACACAAAACCGAAGGGTACATGACCAACAACAAAAAGGGTAGTCCTATACATGCCATTTTCAGAGTTCAACCAAAAGTGTACCAAAAGGGCTTTGATAGTGTGGGCGACTTCGACTTCAAAATCCCGAGTCCGATAGCTGAAGAACCAAAATCTATAAAACAGAGAATCAAAGAAACGGAGTAAGCATTAAATGCTTAGTAAGTTTTGAGCAAAGAGTTTAGACACAACCAAAGTATAGCATTCATGTAGCTAAACGGATAAGTTCATATGCACAAATTTTCAATATCATACTTACTTCACATTACCAACCCTTATGTTCATACACAAAAGATCAACTTAGCCAAAGGCCGGTAGCTCATTTATCAACTGAGCGAATACTTATTTGTAAGGGCTCAACTAATTCAAAGCACATACGAAACATACCTCAATGTTGGGATGTTACAAGCGTATTAACTGAAATTTTTTACAGCAAGATCATTCATTCCCAAATCACGTACCTTCGGAATTTAACCGGATATAGCTACTCGTTCAAATGCCTTCGGGACATAGCCCGGTTATAGTAACTCGCACAAATGCCTTCGGGACTTAACCCGGATTTATGTAACTCGCACCAATGCCTTCAGGCTTAGCCCGGAATTAGTATCTCGCACAAATGCCTTCGGATCTTAGTCCGGATATGGTCACTTAGCACAAAGCCTTCGGGACTTAGCCCGGACATCATTCGAATAACCATGCACATTTAACAATAAATCATGACACATTCGTATTTCATTTTCATTAGCAAAACTCAAACACAAGACACTTATCACTCTTGCAATTTCGGCTCAATAGCCACACACAAAGAGCATGATTTTGATTTGCTTAAAACATGATCTAATCAAATCATAATTTAAGCTCTATTACTCAAGAACTTACCTCGGATGTGGTCGAGCGATTTCGACAGCTATTCGATCACTTTTTCCTTTCCCTTATCCAACTGTGGTCCTCTAAGCTCTTGAGCTAATTCAAACAAATTTAACTCATTAAAGTCTCATTTTGCTAGCTTATGGCCGAATATGACAAGGAGTTTGATAGGTCATATGGCCACCTTTTAGCTCAAATACACAAAGGTCATACGCATTTTTAATCACATCAAGCAATTTAATACAATTCATTCGAACATCAAAAGAGAAGCTCAAGGTACTTAGCCCATATATACATTAGACATTAGAGTCACATATGTACGAAATCACGAATCGAATTCAACATACTAGCTAATATTTCCCCTTAGCCGAATTTTCTAAGTCAAGCTAAAGCCATCAATAGGCTACCTATGGCCGAACATACACATAACTTATGTACTTATTCATGTGGCCGAACATACATGTCTATGTTGGGGCCGATTGCAACACTTAATACATTCTACAAGTATGGTCACTTGTATTGACTAAACACCATTTTGTTTCAAGTTCAAAACTTGGCTAATACACACATATATACACTAGTAAAGCATCCTCTCCCTTTCCATCAATTTAACACATGCATTACTCATTAATAGACAAAAATTATATTCGGCCTTAGCACACAACTTGCTAGCCGATTCTTCTCCATCTAGCAACTAATGCACATATGTGCTCATTCGTTAGACTCTACTTCATCTAACAACAACCATATTTTTCCCTTCTACTTCCTACCATGGCCGAATGCATCACAACACCATATAAAAATATACTTCATGGATCTAAGGTAGAACCAAGAAAGAAACTCATAATCATCAAGATGTAAGCAACTACCATTTTTCATCTAGATTTAGCATGAAGCTCAACCATCACCCTTATTAATCTCCAAAGCCGAAAACCTTACTTATTCCAAAATAACAATTTCAACCTGGGTTACCAACAATAACTTGATATCTCACTCAAAATCAACTAGGATTTCAAGAACTAGTATCAACTTTCTTACCTTAATATCGACCTAAGATGACCGATTGCTTCACTCCTTCCTTCATCCTCTCAATCCGGCCAAGAAGAACCAAAGAACACAACTTGTTTCCTTTCTTCCTTAGAACATTCGGCCAAGAGACATGAAAAAAAGATGGTCACTTTTTTTTTGTTTTCTTTCTTACATTCACGGCAATGGGGAGGGGGAGAAACAATCACACACCTTCTTTCTTTTTTTTCCATTTCTTTAGTACTAACTTTATTTTATTGTTTCCTCCCATGATGCACCAACACAACATGTCTATGACATGTTTTGCCCATCACCCTTTGTCCATCCTAATGTCATGGCCGGCCACTACTAGATGGGGGGGAAAAATTGACATGCAAGTCCCCCCTTTTTCAACATGCACTAATAGGTCCTTATGTTTTGATCTATCACATTTCAAAAATGTCACACATAAGTCCTATTGACTAAATTCACATGCAACTTACTAAATAGAAGCTTAAAATTTTCACACATTTATTTTAGACAATAAATATCATATTCAAACAATTTGGTGACTCGGTTTAGCGGTCCCGAAACCGCTTTCCTACTAGGGTCACTTTAGGGCTGTCACAACTCCTTATTAGTTAATTTTTGGGAAGGCATGTCACTTGCCATTGGAGTTGGAAAATGGAGCTCACTGGGCCTTGAAGCAATTGAACTTTGATCTTAAGTAAGCTAGTGAGAGAAGGATGTTACAACTGGATGAGTTAGAAAAGCTGAGGTTGTTTTCCTATGAGAATGCAAAAATGTGTAAAGAATGATCAAAGAGATGGCATGGTAGTCATATACAACCTCGTGAGTTTAAAGAAAGTCAGAAGGTTTTGTTGTTTAATTCAAGGTTGAAGTTATTTCTTGGGAAGCTTAAATCTCGATGGAAAGGACCCTATACCATATACCAAGTTTATCCTTATGGAGCTATTGAATTATATGACAATTATGGAGGTACGTTTAAAGTTAATGGTCAATGTCTTAAACATTACTGGGATGGTGAGTTTAAGCAAGTTGAATCCTCATTCAAATTAATAGACCATTGATTTTTCATGAACTCGTTTTGTAAATAAATAAATAATTAGAACTTATTTTCTTAGCTTATTACATTTAATTAATTCTGTATAAAGAGATCAGAACTTAAGCGGGACCGCTGTGAACCCTCCAACCTTTCTTGGGAATTAATTTAATGTAATTTGTTAAGAAGAAATTTTCTAATTAAGATTTAAAATTTTTAAGTTTCATTTTTTTTGTTTAAATTGTAAATTTTTATGTTAATAAAGGGGGTCAAATTTGGCCTAAGTACTAATCAGTTTTTTTCTTGAGATAAGACAGTTTGAGTTTGAGGCCCAACATATTACAAAAGGAGGGAAAAATCCATACCTTGCCGTCACTCCCATTGCTTGCCGCCTAAGTAACCCTAATGTAGCTAAATTTTTGCTTCATCTTGCCCTAATTTTTTCTATATAAACCCCCCTTCATTCTACTATTTTTCATATCCCTCAAAGCAATTTGCTTACACCCTAAAAATCCTTAAATCTCCCTTTTGTGCCGTCAACCTCAAATCCCAAAGGAAACCTTAGTTCTCTTCCCTGTTTTTTCGAAATCACCTATTGCCACCACAAGATGATTGTAGAAGCAACAACTTTGCTACCGCACATCATCGTTATCACTACCGTACACCGCCGTTGCTACTGCACGCTATCGTTTCCACCACACCATCCTTTTCGTCGCATGATTTTTGCCGTAGCAAGTTCTACCCACTTGCCAATTTCTCTCCTTCCCAGTAAGGAAAAACTTTGCCAAATTTTCAGGAAAAGATACCATGTCTCGCAAAAGAACTAGATCATCAAATACTACTCCTGAAAACCTGATTTTGATCGATGAAGAAGTGAAAGAGAGATTTGATTCAATTTTCAAGCATCAAACTATGCTGCCAGAAAAAGGATTTAACTTGAAGAGTAATGATTTGATGGTTGTTCCTGTGCCAATTAGAAAGATAATCATGCTCTCAAGTGGGAACTATTTTGTGATTCTCGGTCACTTGCCGATGATGAACTAGTTCAAGAATTCTATGCAAGTTTGACGACACAGGATGCTACTGAAGTCATTGTTTGAAAGAAAAAGATGCTATCTTTGAGACATGGACGGAAGATACTAACAATGCAAGCGGAGATGGAGATGAGAAAGGCAAGGGGAATGAATCAAGAAAATAAAAGGGGGGACTCTTGTCTTATTATTTATTTATTTTTAGGTCCTTAGGAATTTATTTCTTTCGTAATTAGGATTTAATTTTTGCTGAATAAAACATAGCAAGCATGAATAAACTTAACACTTCTTAAAAAAGAAAACGACTAAGTGATGTGGTAATGGGAATGAACATGTCTAGGATTGGGTTACTAAGAAAGACTTGGTCTTTAAACAGTCTTAATGACTCACGTCTCTTTCTTTAAAACCCTACCTGGTGTTTAGTTTTCATTCATTACTTTGTTCTTGCAATGAAAATATTACTTCTTTTTAAAGGGGGTAAGGAAAATAAATTGCTCAAACTTTTAATTTTTTTCAAGTATGTTTCAATCACTTCTTTCATAAGTATGTTTTAATAAATGAATGTTTAGAGATATTTTTTTTTTGTTAATAAGATAGTTTTATGCAAGTATGAATGATGATTTTATCTGAGTGAAAGTATGTTATCATGAAGAATGAAATGCTTGTATGATCTTAGTCTTAGTAATGTTTGCCATGAAAACTTAGTTTCTTCTGATATTAGACATGCATGAAGGTTTATATCTTTAGAATTGACTTAGTAACTTTCTTGAGGTGAAATCCTAGGGGACATAAAAATCTAAAATGATATAGGCACTATTTCTTTGGATCGTTTGAGCCTTTTCAAGCCAACCCTATGATATTTGACCCTTGAAACTGAAATTTTGAGCTTAAAAGTCTATTTATTGCAATGAACCTACATTATAAGCCACATTACCATCTTTTAAAGTTATCCTAATTTTGTTCACCTATCTTAACTAAAGTTGTCTTGGTAATCAACATTTGAGGAAGTTTTCATAAAGATGTATGTGCTCATACTTAAAACAAAAAAGAGCGAAGAAAAGTTTGCTCAGCCTCCAAAAAGGAAAAATGTATGAGCTTGAGTTCAAAATAAGTTTGGGGTGTTCCCAAGGTTCACTTAAAGAAAAAGGTTCTATTACGAGAAAATCAAGACAAAGTTAAAGGTTAAGATTTTTAAAACTGAAATTTCCCACCTCTTAAAATCCTTACCTTTAACCGAGCCCCATTACAACCTTATTAAAGACCTATTGATTTGATGATTATGTCACCTATATTGGTGAAGAGGAAGTCCTATGTTCAACATATGAAGATCATAAATAAGCCTTGTGATTGTTTGCTTGATTGATAGGAAATTATGTTGAATGAAGAATGTTATCTATGATTGTGACATACACGCAAACTATGATTCATGTTGGCATATTTTGAAGCTTAGTATAATCTTAAGGAATGTTTGCATATGAATTACTTGTTAATAAAGAAGATTGATGAGCATGAAATTATTAATGCATGATAATAAGACAAAGATTGATGCTACTTACACAATTAGCAATTTTGCCTTAGCAAGACCTTTTGCTGTGAATGAACATTACTCGGGATGAGCAATGATTTAAGTTTTGGAGGTGTGTAAACGAAAATATATAGAGGGTTTTTCCTATGTCATTTATCACCGTTTTACTTAAAATTGTTGTTAAAACTAAGTAATTGTTTAATAAATTAATGAAATATGTGAAAATATGAAATTAGGACATAAAAATTATTAAAATGTGATTTTATGCTTTATTATATAGTTTTCATGCAATAAATGGCTTATTTTATATTAATTTGAATAAATTTTATTTTTAAGACATAAAGTGGGCCATGCATGATTAAATTAAATAACAAAATATAAAATTATATTTAATAATTCTTTTTAAAATATTTCATTAATAATTTAGGTTTTAAATTAATTAATTAAATTGAAGAAATTTTATTCTTTGGTCCTCTAACTTGTTGGTTATTCTGGATAAGTCTGATAGCTTTGCTAGATTACAAAACGGTCCAAATTGGGGACCAAGTCAACCCAAAATTTGGCTGCACATGGCTGTCCATAAACCACTTTTTGATTTAATTGCACAAGGTCCTTGAAGAGTTGAAGACATTAGAGATTTATCTGAAGATTTGCACTTGACTGAGTCTCAGTCCTAAGTTGTTGTGGCACTCAAATTGACCAAAAATCAAGCAAAAATTAGCTCAACTTCCTCAATTTATGGCCGGCCACCCATGGAAGATGCTTCAAAAGATGAAATGTAACACCTTTAACCCGTATCCATCACATGAATAGAGTACGGGTGTTACATTTAATTGGTATCAGAGTTACAGTTTAGTCGATTCTAGGACTAAGGTAGCGTGTGAGAGGCTAAGCAAGCATTCTTCCAAATGATAAGTGAGTGGTTCACGGAGTTCGTTCGAATGAATCCGATTGCTAAAGAACCTCCACCCCCACCTATTCCTCAACAAGTCCCAGTTGTGCCACAAGTGATAGATCTGATTCGATTGAGTAAGACATCTATTGATAAGATTCAGAAACACGGGGTGAAGAGTTCTGGGCTACAGTTGATGATTGTAATGCCCAAAAAATCTATGTATTTATTTTTGTATGTTGTGACACACAAGTGTGCATCTGCTTCAGTGGTTATGTGTTTGGGAAAGTGTCTGAGAAGTCTTGGGTTTAAGCATGGGCTTAGCAAAATTTTTTTTGTTTGCATGGATAAACCCTTGGCTCTAGACATTAGGCTCTTAAATAAAAATGGGTAAAACATGTCATAAAAAAAGCATGCTGGTCTATGGGATAGTGGTGTGTTACTGTTGCTAGGAGACTTGAGTTCGAGTCTTGCTCCATGCAAAGGGTGCTTATTTTGCTGCTCTTGCCGTGTGAGTGGTAGAGGTTGACCAAAACTCTGTTGGGGGAGTGGAGTTTGAAATTGGTGGTTGAGGAGATTATGGTAGAGAGATTTTAGGAGGAAATCAAGGGATTTTGAAGGAGGGGGAGTGTTGGTGCCGTTTTTTGACTCCCAACACTCAAAATTCGGCTTTATGAATGTCAAGTGCTCTCTATTTTTGTGGCAACCCCTTTTTGATTCATTTCATTTTTGTTTGAGGCTAAACACTACCATGACTATTCGAGTATTTTTCCTTCTGCATTCTTTTCAGTTTTGCTTTCCCATTTGACCATTTCTCTACTGTTAGCCAATTCTATTTTCATCTACCATTCTACCTAATGTGCCCATCCTTGTACCCTAAATCGAATACCATTCTTCCCCTCTCAATTGGTTCTGTGTTGTCATCATCTTCTTTTGTGCAGTGGTCGAATATCCCTGTCTCTTCTCTTTCATTTCTTTTGGCTTTTCCCGTGTATCCCTTCTTGTATTGTGAAAACCAAATGCACTTTCTCCCATTTTGTTATTTCGGTTCTCTTCTCTTTATACTTTTGAGTTGATTAGCTAAATATTCCATCTCAGGTTCGAGTGCTTAGTTATGGTTTTCTTCCCTCTTTCTGTTGTGATAGTTTATTCTACCAGATACCCTTCTATGTTGCCAATTTTTGTTAGGGAAGTGATTGTGTCAGCCTTGCTTCTATTGAAACTTGCAAGTACTATATACTTGGTTCAATGGCTTACGTGTAACGTAATAGTTAACAAGTTGCGATTGGGATGCAGGTGTTCTTTGAGGATTGTAAGTGACTTCTTGCAACAATTTTAGAGTGACCAATCAAGGTGAGTAGTAGGTAATCTCTTGAACAGGTATTGGCTAGGGTTCCTTCCAACTCGTTTGTTAGTTATTTAACCGAAGCTACTGTTTGTAATAGGTTGAACTGCTCGTGGGCTAATTCGCACATTTTAGTAACCAGGTGTGTAAACACTGCCAAATCATAAATTGGTAAAAGCCGAAAAATATTACCATTGATGCTACACGGGCATGTGCTCGCTCGTGTAGTCATGCGAACACATAAATGCGGGCATTTGATCGTAGAGGCCACCACAAGTGATTTCGTGGGCTTAGGTTACTTTGGGCCACATTGAACCGAAATGGGTCGTGTGGGCCCCACGGGCTCGTGGGCCCTACACGAGTAAACCACACGGACGGGTGGAGATTATTGGGTTAGGATGTGTAGTCCACACGGCCAAGGCCATTTTTTGGTTTCGTGGGCCACAGAGCATGTGGGCCCAAGGCCCATTTTTAATATTTGACTGTTTAGGTCGCATGGGTCGACCGAGACGATTGTGTCTAACAGCCTGATTTAGACCCTAATCGAAACGGTGATTTCGAGACCATGAATTTGATTTAGAAAAATATTTAAAAATTATTTTCTATGTTTATTTTGTATAAATTTATATCTGTGAAATTTTTGAGATTTAATTTTGTCTTTTAGATATCCGATTAAATAAAAGGACTTAATCGCGTAAAAGGGAAATTTGTCGGTTATTTTGTAAAAGGGACCTAATTGCTATTGGCTTCTTTAATGGGAACCTTTATGTTGTAAATAGCCCACTTAAATGTTAGTTGGATGGTATTAGGCTTATAATATAAAGTATAAGGTTAAATTTGTAAATTAAACTTTAAGTTATAATATGTTATAATATATATCATAAAACATAAAATAAAGTTAATATATGTGTTATAATTGTTCTTCATTCCTGACACTAAACAAAACAAAATGAAAAGAAAGGAAGCTAGGGTTCGGTTGATTCTAAGCTCAATCAAGGTAAGTGTTCAGCTCAGTTTTTGATGATTTTTACATTTTTGAGATCGTTGCTTCGAGTACTACAAAACCCATGCTTTAATTTTTTATTTTGATGAATATTTTGAGTTATGCCATTGTTGAGAGCTAGTGATTTCTGTTGTTTGATGATGAAATATGAAAAATATGTTCTAGATTAATATGTTTTGTATTGGAATTTTTGATGATCTTGAGTAATTAGGACTAAATTGCGAAAATAATAATTTGGGGGACTAAAATGTGAAATAAATGAAATATATGGACTTTTATGAACACTAAGAACATTCGACCTAACATTGGTATCTTGAGATTTTGCATATTTTGTGTTTTGTGCAATAGATACTAAATTGTAAAAAAATGTAAATGTTAGGGGTAAGATGGTAATTTGTCCATTTATGCGTTTTTGGACTAAATTGAATGAAAATATATTTAAATAAGCTTAATTTGAATATGTTTAGATCAATAACCAAAGAAATCAGATTTGGATTGGGAAAAATGAAAGTCGTCGACTAGCTATCCCGTTCCATTTTACGTCGTTCGAGGTAAGTTTATAAGCGAATAGACGTGTTTAATTGTAGTTAAATGCTAGATATATATGTTGTTACGAAATGTATGATTTTATATTCGTTATGGTCTAATATGAAAAGGCTTGGCTACTACATTTCTAAATTTGTTTCAACCGAGTTACGACGTTCGAAAGCCCGTTTGAACCTTAGGAATAGCTAGGATATATATGTCATGACATAGGATTTTGATTTATGTGTGTGTGTAAGACCATGGCATTGATATGTGATTCCGATATATGTGTACGAGTAAGACCCTGTCTAGGACAGTGGCATCGATATGTGATTACAAGCAAGACCGCATCTGGGACATTGGCAATGTACGATATATGTGTGATTATCCGAGTGTCCTACCCAATTTCGAATGGTTCATTGGGGAAAGACAAGTTGTGTTCGAATGTGTTAGATAAGTTAATTGGCCAAGTTTAAATTGGCTTGCTATTTAATTAAGATAAGGTAAGTAAGTAAATTTGTACTTATTTCAAATTATGCATCATGCAATTGATGGTTACATGTGAATTAGGTAAGTGCATTCAGTCTTGTAAATTGTTTTTTTTAAATGAGATAAAATTATATGTATGTATAAATACATGTATTTGGCTATCTAATAAAAATGTATATGAAAATTATATGATGATGCATGAGATTGTGTATTTATGAGCATATGAATTAGGTTGATATTAATTATTTGGCTTGGAAGTTAATTGATAATTTGTTACCATGGATATAAAAGTATTCAGCCAAGTGATAATTATGAATAAGTATATATTTATAGTATTGATTTTATATGTTTAGATCCAAATGTTTTATAATAATGTGCTTTGGTTTGGTTTAATTAAATTGATGATATTTTTGGGTTGCTCATTTGCTTATGACTTACTAAGTTATAAATAGCTTACTTTATGTTTATGTGTGTGTTTCTTTTTATAGATTTTGGAGTTAAGGTACGAGCTCGGGGATCATCGTCAAAGTTAATCACATTATCAACTATTTTTGGTACAATAAAGGTTTAAACTTGGATCTGTGGCATGTATAACCTAGCTTAGTTTTGGATAAGAGTAATGTGATTTATATATTAAGCCATGCGAAAATGGCTAATATAACAAGTGATTATATGAATTTAGTCATACTTAAATATGCTAAATGCATGGAATATGGTTGATGAATTTGAATGTGATTCTGTTGAATCAATTTGGTATATGCATGAATATGAAGTATGTTTGTTAGGCTACTCGTAGTAAAATAAATGATGCAAGGATGTTTTACATTTTGTATAAATAATTATTTTAGGTTGATGAGTGAGTGCAGATAAATGTTGGATTTGGATGATAAATTTGTATAATTGATGATTCGGCACTTGCATGTATGTTTATATACATATAGTATGTGTGAAATGTTTGTTATTTGTTAACGGTTTTAAGAGAAATGTTTTAGGGATGATTTTAGTTGAATAGGTTCAATGGTAATGTGCATTTGATTAATTTAAGATATATGTATGAAATGTACGATAACATGGATGGATGCATTTCGTTTACTAAGGTCGAAAATGGTTTATTATGTGATATTCATTACATGTTTTGATAAGCTATGAAATGACTTAATCATACAGTGAAATTTAGTTATTTGGTGTGTTTCTGTTGACACAAATTCTGATACATAAATTGACTTATTAAAATTACTCAGAATTGATAAATGACATAAGTGCATATACAGCTAATAATAGTTATACTAAAATTTTGTGCATATAACATGTGTGATAGTTAATTACATTGAAGTAACGAAACTATGTGTTTGAGTTTAAGATTGGCAACTTAGCATGTGAAATGGATATTCGTAATGTTATTTGTTGTGCTCAAGAGAATTTTTGTTACTATGATCTACTGTACATACACTAATAGTAAATTTTGTAACTAGGCATATGATATGAATTGAACTTTGAATATATGGATTAGATAGTAAGAAACATTTTATACGTGTATAGTATGAGAGAAAGACAACGTTGTTACAGAGTGTAGCATATTCAAATAGTATGTTTTAAATATTCAGTTACTTTATTGAAAACTTATCGTGTGATTAGCAATTCTGTTATAAGATATTAAAATTGGTTATATGTTAGTTAAATAAAGTTGGATTGTGTTATTTTTGTTATATTGTTTTATGAATTTATTTACTGAAGTTATAAATGTATATTTCTAAACTTGGTTTGATTGATTGTGTGAAGGTGAGAAAGTTTTATCTTTTCCAGAAATGTTTCATAACCCAGTCCGGCAACTGATACGGGTTAGGGGCGTTACATTTTATTGGTATTAGAGCCATGGTTTTGTCAGGTTCTAGGACTAATGTAGCTCGTGTGGGTCTACCTATACATGCCATATTATATACTGCGATAGTGTGATGACTTCTAACATTTGAAAATGTGCTTTTATATATAGTAATTGGATCCCGACAGAGCCGTAGCTGATGATGTCGAGAGTGTAGCGCCTACTCCCGCACAATGGATAGCGCTGGTTGATTCTCGTCTGGTTTCGGGTAACCAGGAGGGAGACGCTAGACAAGCCTTTTATCAAATGATGAATTACTAGTTTACTCAGTATATCTAGACTAACCCAGCTGTACAACAACCTCCACCACTGACTAATCCATCTTTGATGCCTGCTATAACTCAAGTAAGTGATCCATTGAGATTGTATATGCCACCTGTTGATAAAATCAGGCTGAAGAGTTTAAAGCTACTAATGATGATGATGCTGAGCGGGCTAAGTTTTGGCTTGATAATACTATCTGTGTGTTTGATGAGCCGTCCTGTACTCCAGATGAATGTTTGAAGTGCGCCATATCTTTGCTTCGAGACATAGCATATCACTAGTGAAATACCCTAGTATCAGTGGTTCTGAGAGAGCGGGTGACCTGGGAATTCTTTCAGACTGAGTTCTGTAAGAAATATATCAGCCAGAGATTTATTGATCGGAAGCGTAAAGAACTTTTTGAGGTAAAATAGGGTCAAATAACCGTGACAAAATATGAACGGAAATTTGTGAGACTCAGTAGGTATGCCCGAGAGTGTGTTTCTACCGAAGCTATAATTTGTAAAAGATTTGAAGATGGGCTGAACGAAGATATTAAACTGTTAGTTGGCATACTTGAGATAAAAGAGTTTGTGGTACTTGTAGAGTGAGCCTGCAGAGTTGAAGAGCTCGGGAAAGAGAAAAGAAAAACTGATTTTGAAGCTAGAGACTCACGTAAGAGACCATTCAGTAAGTCAATTCAGTCAACACAAAAGAAGTTTAGAGATGATTTCATTCACTTTGGGTTATTCTCGACGAGATCAGAACAGACCACCGGTGAGCTCGAGAGCTACCGCAATAGCCAGTGTGGGTAATGTCAGATCAAATCAACCCTAGTGTAAACAATATGGTAGACGACATCCCAATAGTTGTAGATTGCATGGTCGGGCCTGGTTTAAATGCGGATCGACAGGTCATTCTATTCGAGATTGTCTAGGGTTAGCTAAAGAAAATTTAGTGCAGAATACGAGATCGAGTAATACTGCAACTTGAGTTGACCACCTATAAATACGGTTAATGTAAGTTGCAGTCAGAGGGGAATTAAAGATATAGCAATTAGATCTAAGGCTCGTGCACCTACCAGAGCCTATGCTATACGCGCACGCGAGAAGGCTTCATCCCCAGATGTCATTACTGGTGCATTCACTCTCTATGATACTAATGTAATTGCATTGATTGATCCTGGTTTGACTCATTCTTATGTTTGTGAGACTTTAATATTCAGCAAGACTCTACCTGTTGAGTCTACTAAGTTTGTGACTAAAGTATCAAACCCCTTAGGTCGGTGTGTTATGGTTGATAAGGTGAGTAAGAATCGCCTTTTGATGATTCGAGATTTGTGCTTTCCGGCTAATTTGATGTTGCTACCATTTGATGAGTTTGACATAATTCTGGGTATGGACTGGTTGACTTTACATGATGCTGTTGTGAACTGCAAAAGAAAGACCATTGATCTACGGAGCCAGAATAATGAGGTCATTCGGATTGAATCTAGTGGTTGAATGGTTTACCAGCAGTGATTTCTTCGATGCTAGCTCAGAAATATGTGAGAAAAGGTTGTGAAGCTAATTTTATCTATGTGCTTGACAGTAAAGTGGCCGAAAGAAACATTGAATCAGTGCCAGTTGTATGTGAGTATCCAGATGTGTTTCCTGAAGAATTACTGGCTTTGCCACTATTCGGGAGGTAGAGTTTGGTATTGAGCTAATGCCTGGGATGACTCTGATATCCATAGCTCTGTACAGAATGGCATCTATAGAATTAAAGGAATTGAAAGCTTAGTTGCAAGAGTTGACAGATAGAGGTTTCGCGCGACTGAGTTTCTCTCCGTCGGGTGCACCTGTGTTGTTTGTAAAAAAGAAAGACGAAACTATGAGAATGTGCATCGACTATAGACAGCTTAATAAGGTGACTATAAAGAATAAGTATATGTTGCCACGAATTGATGATCTATTTGACGAACTGAAAGGGGCTACAGTGTTTTCAAAGATAGATTTGAGATTTGGCTACTATCAGTTGTGAGTTAAAGACTCTGATGTGCCAAATACTGCTTTCTAAATGAGGTATGGACATTTCGAGTTTCTAGTTATGCCATTCAGGCTTACTAATGCACCTACTGTTTTCATGGATTTGGTGAATCGGATCTTCAGACCGTATTTGGATTAGTTTGTGGTCGTGTTTATAGATGACATTTTGATCTACTCTCGTGATGAAATGGAACATTCTGAACATTTGAGACTTGTATTACAGACTTTGTGAGATAAGCAGTTCTATGCGAAGTTCAGTAAATGTGAGTTCTGGTTAAGTGAAGTAGTTTTATGGTCCGTGTTGTATCAGCATCAGGTTTTCAGGTTGACTCGAGCAAAATTTCAGCTATATTTGATTGGAAACCTCCGAAAAATGTTTTTGAAGTCTGATGCTTTCTAGGACTTGCTGGTTACTATAGAATATTCATGAAAGGTTTCTCTATGATTGCAGCTCTAATGATGAAACTATTACAGAAAGATGTTAAGTTCGAGTGGTCAGAGAAGTGCCAGAAAAGTTTTGATCAGTTGAAAGCCCTTTTGACCGAAGCTCCAGTGCTAGTTAACCAGAATCGGGTAAAGAATTTGTTATCTATAGTGATGCATCTTTAAATGGTTTGGGCTGTGTTTTGATGCAGGAAGGTAAAGTTATAGCTTATGCCTCGAGACAGTTAAAGCCACATGAAAAGAACTACCTGACACACGACCTAGAATTGGTAGCTATTGTGTTTGCATTGAAAATTTGGCGTCACTATCTGTTCTGTGAGAAATGTCATGTTTACTCTGATCACAAAAGCCTAAAATACTTGATGAATCAAAAAGATCTGAATTTGAGACAACACCGATGGTTAGAATTGTTAAAAGACTACGAGCTTGTGATTGACTATCACCCGGGAAAAGCTAAAGTTGTTGCTGATGCTTTAAGTCAAAAATCACTCTTTTCTTTGCGTGTGATGAATACGCATATGGCTATGTCTGATGATAGTTCGATAATAGTTGAATTAAAGGCAAGACCGTTACTTGTTCAACAAATTTGTGATGCCCAGAAGGTTGATAATGAATTGTTAGCAAAATGAGCTCAATGTGATGCACATGCTAATTCAAAATTCAAAGTTGATGCTGATAGTTGTTTGAGATTCAAAAATTGGATATGTGTCTCGAGAAATATAGAGTCGATTCGGATGACTATGAATGAAGCTCACAGTAGTCGGTTATCTGTTCACCCAGGTAGTACAAAGATGTATAATGATTTGAAATAGCTTTACTGGTGGCATGGTATGAAACAAGATATTTCTGAATTTGTTGCAAGATGTTTAGTCTGTCAACAAGTGAAAGCTGAACATCAGGTACCTTCTAGATTGCTTCAGCCAATCATGATACTTAAGTGGAAATGAGACAGAATTACTATGGATTTTGTATCTAGTTTACCATTAACACCGAGCAAGAGAGATGCAATCTGGGTTATTGTTGATAGATTGACTAAATCAGCTCATTTTGTTCTGATACGTACAGATTACTCACTTAATAAGCTGGCTGAATTGTATGTTTCTTAGATTGTGAGGTTACATGGGGTACCTATTTCTATTGTTTCGGATAAGATCCGAGGTGTACATCACGGTTTTGGAAGAAACTGCAAGATGAACTAGGTACGAAATTACATTTCAGCGTTGCTTTCCATCACAAACAAATGGTCAGTCTGAGCAAATTATTTAGATACTTGAGGATATGTTGAGATGTTGTATTCTCGAGTTTGAAGGTACGTAGGAACGATACCTACCTCTGATTGAATTTGCCTATAATAATAGCTTTCAGTTGATATCAAAATGGCACCTTATGAGGATTTCTATGGTTGTAAATGCCGTACACCATTGTAATTGACTGAGCTCAGTGAAAATAAGATACACGGGGTCGATTTGATCAGAGAAACTGAACAAAAAGTGAAAGTGATCTGTGAAAGTCTGAAAGCAGTGTCAAATCGTCAGAAATCATATGTGGACTTGAAATGTAAAGATATAGAGTTTCAGATCGGAGATAAAGATTTCTTGAAAGTCTCACCATCGAAGAAAATACTCAGATTTGGTCGTAAAGGCAAATTGAGTTCGAGATTCATTGGGCCGTATGAGATTATAGAGCGAATTAGGCCAGTTGCTTACAGACTATTGTTGCCACTTGAGTTAGAAAAGATCCACAATATATTCCATGTTTCGATGCTTCGTAGATATCGATATGATCCTTCACATGTGATTAGTCTGTCTGAGATTGAGATTAAGCCTGAGATGACGTACGGAGAAGAACCGATTCGCATTCTAGCTTGTGAAATTAAAGAGTTGCAAAATAAGAAAATTCCGTTGGTTAAAGTACTGTGGCATAAGCACGGAGTTGAAGAAGCAACATGGGAGCCAAAAGATGCAGCGAAAGAATGTTATCCAAACCTATTCACCGGTAAGATTTTCGGGGACGAAAATCCCTAAGGGGGAGAGTTGTAATAGCCCGATTTAGACCTTAATTGGAAACGTGGTTTCAGGACGACGGATCCAAGTCAGAAAATATTTAAAAATTATTTTATGTGTTTATTTTGTGTGAATTTATATCTGTGAAATTTTTGTGATTTAATTTTGTCGTTTAGTTATCTGATTAATTAAAAGGACTTAATCGCGTAAAAAGGAAATTTGGTGGTTATTTCTAAAAGGGACCTAATTGCTATTGGCTTCTGTAATGGGAACCTTTATGTTGTAAATAGCCCACTTTCATGTTAGCTGGATGGTATTAGGCTTATAATATAAATTGTAACACCCCGTACCCGAGGCCGTTGCCGGAGTCGGACACGAGGGGTTCACAGACTAAATTCGCTTACTATCGCAGTCCATTTTAAAAATTTCCAGGCAGTTGGCTAACTTCATCACTGTCACCTTAAAAATCATATCTTGAGTTTCAGAACTCAAAAATCAGTTTCGTAATTTTTCCCTGAAACTAGACTCATATGCCCAACTACATATTTTTTTCTAGAATTTTTGGTCGGGGAAATTAGTACAGATTATTAGTTAAATTCTCCCCTGTTACAGGGTGCGACTACACTGACCTTCATGCATTACGATCTGGATATCTCCCTGCGCAGAGCTTCAATACTGATGCCGTTTGTTTCTATAGAAACTATACTCAGAGAGGAATCTATACATATATGGAATGACTCCTAATTATCTCTGGTTAATTTATAATGAATATCCAAAGTCGGAACAGGGAATCCAGAAAAAGTTCTGGCCCTGTTTCACGAAAACCTAATTATCTCTTAACTTACAACTCATATGACCATTTCGTTTCTTCCATATGAAAATAGATTCATCAAGGTTCGATCACATAATTTATCCACTATTTAATTCTATTCCTACTATTTTAGTGATTTTTCACATCCACATCACTGCTGCTGCCAGCATCTGTTTTTAAGGTAAACTTTACCAATTTCATGATCCTCCATGGATCAACTAGAGTTTGTCATACATATACCAAAAATGATCATGAATAACCATTCCCATGGCAAACCGTTACCAACATTTCCATACCTCTCGACGGACAACATACAAAACGATTATAATGTTATGATCAAAGTATATTTAAGCCATTTTCGCATGGCTATCCAAATTTACACAAAACCAAAGGGTCAATGACCAACAACAAAACGGGTAGTCCTATACATGCCAACAAAACGGGTCTTAGCCCGGATATATCAACTCGCACAAATGCCTTCGGGTCTTAGCCCGGATAAAATCACTAGCACAATTGCCTTCGGGTCTTAACCCGGGGATAGCAACTCGCACAAATGCCTTCGGGTCTTAGCCCGGATATATCAACTCGCACAAATGCCTTCGGGTCTTAGCCCGGATAAAATCACTAGCATAAATGCCTTCGGGACTTAGCCCGGATATCATTCAAATGCTCATGCACACATATATCAATAATCATGACACATCCATATTTCATTTCGTTACTAAGGCTCAAACACAAAACATTTATTAAACCTTTCCAATTTCGGCTCAATAGCCACACACAAAGAGCATGATTTCAATTGGATTTATAACATAGTCTCTATGCACATTCGGCTATCCGTCATAGTATGACTAATCATTTCAATATAATTCAAGTAGGGTCATTACTCGAAGACTTACCTCGGATGTTGTCGAACGGTTTCGACGGCTATTCGACCACTTTTTCCTTCCCTTTATCGGATTTAGTTCCCCTTTGCTCTTGAGCTTAATTCAAACAAATTTAACTCATTAAAGTCTCATTTTGCTAGCTTATGGCCGAATATGACAAGGAGTTTGACAGGTCATATGGCCACCTTTTAGCTCAAATACACAATGGTCATACGCATTTTTAATCACATCAAGCAATTTAATACAATTCATTCGAACATCAAAAGAGAAGCTCAAGGTACTTAGCCCATATATACATTAGACATTAGAGTCACATATGTACGAAATTACGAATCGAATTCAACATACTAGCTATATTTCCCTTAGCCGAATTTTCTAAGTCAAGATAAAGCCATCAATATGCTTACCTATGGCCGAACATACACATCAACTTATGTACTCATTCATGTGGCCAAACATACATGTCTATGTTGAGGCCGATTGCAACACTCAATACATTCTACAAGTATGGTCACTTGTATTGACTAAACACCATTTTGTTTCAAGTTCAAAACTTGGCCCATACACATATATTCACTAGTAAAGCATCCTCTCCCTTTCCATCAATTCAACACATGCATTACTCATTAATATACAAAAATTATATTCGGCCTTAGCACACAACTTGCTAGCCGATTCTTCTCCATCTAGCAACTAATGCATATATGTGCTCATTTGTTAGACTCTACTTCATCTAACAACAACCATATTTTCCCTTCTACTTCCTACCATGGCCAAATGCATCACAACACCATACCATTTCAATTTTTGGTCATGGTTAAACAAAGAACTTAATGTCTCACTCAAAAATGCTAAAAAGAAGATTCAAGAATCATCAATCCACCATCACATGCACCATTACAAAGCTTCACTTTTAGCATGCAAATGATATCAACACCAATCCACCTTGGCCGAATATCATCTCCATGACATAGTAAAGATTTGAACCATGGGCTATTTAGAACTCAAGCTAACTACTAAAACATGCATGCATCTCATGGAACATCATCAAACATACCTTAGTCTATCAAACCACCATAGCCGATTTCCTCAAAGCTCTTTTTCATTCTTTTTCTTTCTCCTATTCGGCCAAGAACAACATGAGAGCTTTTCTCTTCTTTTTTTTTTTGGTCATGCATGAGAATGATGAACACATTTTTTTCTCTTTGTTTTCTTCCTTCAATTTCTTATTAGTTTATTGCCCATGCTTCTTATTTTATTCTTCCATTAACACAACATGTTTCATGACATGTTTTGCCCATCATCGCTTGTCATGGCCGGCCACTAGTACTTAAATGGGGGGAAATTGACATGCAAGTCCACCCCTTTGATTACATTCACTATTAGGCCACTTGCATTTGCCTAGCACATTTCTAAATTTTCTCACATAAGTCCTATCAACTAAATTCACATGCAATTAACTAAATCGAAGCTTAAAACTTTCACACATTTATATTCACATATTTTAGGCAATAATTATCACATTCAAATAATTTGGTGACTCGGTCTAGCGGTCCCGAGACCGCTTTCCGACTAGGGTCACTTTAGGGCTGTCACAACTCTCCCCCACTTAAGAAATTTTCGTCCCCGAAATTCTTACCGGTAAATAGGTTTGGGTATCGTTCTTTCATCGAGCTCTCGGTTTCCCAAGTAGCTTCCTCGATCCCGTGTTTGAGCCATAACACCATTACTAACGGAACCTTTTTGTTCCGCAACTCTTTCACTTCACGAGCTAGGATACGCATTGGTTCTTCTTCATAACTCATATTGGCTTGAATTTCAACCTCTGATGGGCTAATTATGTGCGATGGATCAGATCTATAGCGTCGAAGCATCGAAACATGAAAGACGTCGTGAATCTTTTCAAGTTCAGGGGGCAAAATCAATCGATACGCAACTGGACCAACTCGTTCGGAGATTTCGTACGACCCAATGAATCTCGGACTCAACTTGCCCTTACGGCCAAATCTGAGTACCTTTTTCCAAGGCGAAACTTTAAGAAACACTTTATCTCCCACCTGATATTCAATGTCTTTTCGTTTCAAATCCGCATACAATTTCTGACGATCTGTGGCTGCCTTCAGACTTTCACTGATTACCTTTACTTTCTGTCCGGCATCTTTAATCAAATCAACTCCAAAAATTTTACTTTCACTGAGCTCGGTCCAAAACAATGGTGTACGGCATTTACGCCCGTATAAGGCCTCGTAAGGTGCCATCTTAATACTTGATTGAAAACTATTGTTGTAAGCGAATTCAATCAAAGGTAAATACCGTTCCCATGAACTACTGAACTCGAGGATGCAACATCTCAACATATCCTCAAGTATCTGAATTATCCGCTCAGATTGACCATCGGTTTGGGGGTGAAAAGCAGTGCTAAAATGCAGCTTGGTACCCAAAGCTTCTTGCAATTTCTTCCAAAATCGTGAGGTGAATCTCGGATCTCTATCCAACACGATAGAAATAGGTACCCCGTGTAATCTCACAATCTGAGAAACGTACAATTCAGCTAGTTTATCCAATGAAAAATCCATACGCACAGGGATAAAGTGAGCCGACTTAGTCAGTCTATCAACAACAACCCAAATCGCATCCTTCTTACTTGCTGACAATGGCAGTCCGGACACAAAGTCCATTGTGACTCGATCCCATTTCCACTCGGGTATCATGATTGGTTGAAGTAATCCTGAAGGCACTTGATGTTCTGCTTTCACTTGTTGACATATTAAACATCTCGAAACAAAGTCGGAGATGTCTCGTTTCATACCATGCCACCAAAACCGACGTTTCAAATCGTTGTACATTTTCGTACTCCCCGGGTGAATTGACATTCGGCTACAATGGGCTTCGTTCAGAATCATCGAAATGAGTTCCAAATTCCTTGGAACACACAAACGACTTCCGAACCTCAAACAATCATCATCATCAATTTGAAACTCCGATTCCTTGTTCGGAACACACTCAGCCCGTTTTGCAACCAATTCATCATCTACTTTCTGAGCTTCACAAATTTGATGAATCAATAATGGTTTGGCTTTTAATTCAGATACTAACACATTGTCGGGTAGAACAGACAAGAGTACATTCATCGCTCGTAAAGCAAACAGTGATTTCCGGCTTAAGGCGTCTGCAACCACATTAGCCTTTCTCGGGTGATAGTCAATGACAAGCTCATAATCCTTTAACAACTCGAGCCAACGTCTTTGTCGCAGATTTAAGTCTCTTTGAGTCATCAAATATTTGAGACTTTTGTGATCCGAAAATACATGGCACATTTCACCAAATAAGTAATGTCACCATATTTTTAAAGCGAATACGATGGCAGCTAGTTCGAGATCATGGGTCGGATAATTTTTCTCATGTGGCTTTAATTGTCTCGACGAATAGGCCACAACTCGACCTTCTTGCATCAATACGCAACCTAACCCAGGTAGGGACGCCTCACTATAAATGACAAACTCTTTGCCTGATTCGGGCTGCACTAGAATTGGAGCTTCGGTCAAATAAGTTTTCAGTTGATCAAAACTTTTCTGACATTTTTCCGTCCATTCGAACTTAACATCTTTTTGAAGTAGCTTCGTCATGGGTGTGGCTATCATCGAGAAACCTTTTACAAACCGTCGGTAGTAACCGGCAAGTCCCAAAAAGCTCCGAACCTCAGTAATATTTCTCAGAGGCTTCCAGTTAAGTATGGCTGAAATTTTGTTCGGGTCAACTCGAATACCCGATGCGGATACCACGTGGCCCAAGAAGCTAACCTCTCTTAACCAGAACTCACACTTACTGAACTTAGCATATAACTGCTTATCCCGTAAAATTTGCAACACTAATCTCAGGTGCTCAGCATGTTCGGTCTCATCTCTTGAATAGACCAAGATGTCATCAATGAACACAACTACGAACCGATCCAAATATGGTCTGAAGATCCAATTCATCAAATCCATAAATACCGCAGGGGCATTAGTGAGCCCAAATGGCATCACTAAGAACTCGTAGTGACCATATCTCGTTCTGAAGGCAGTTTTGGGTATGTCCGAATCTCGAATTCGCAACTGATAATAGCCCGATCTCAAATCTATTTTTGAGAACACTGAGGCTCCCTTCAGTTGGTCGAACAAATCATCGATACGCGGTAACGGATATTTGTTCTTTATTGTCACTTTATTCAGCTGACGATAGTCAATGCACAACCTCATGGTTCCGTCCTTCTTTTTCACGAACAATACTGGTGCTCCCCAAGGTGAGAAACTTGGTCGAGCGAAACCTCTATCCGTTAACTCTTGCAACTGAGCTTTCAATTCTTTTAACTCAGTTGGTGCCATACGATACGGAGCTATCGAAATTGGCGTAGTTCCAGGTACAAGCTTAATACCAAACTCTACCTCCCGAACAGGTGGTAAACCCAGTAATTCTTCGGGAAAAACATCCGGGTATTCACAAATTACTGGTACCGACTCAAGTTTCTTTTCTAATTCCTTGTTATCAAGTACATACGCAAGGTATGCTTCGCACCCTTTTCTTACATATTTCTGGGCCAACATTGCTGATATTACAGCTGGCAACCCCTTTAAGTCCGTAGACTCAACTCGGATTATCTCGTTATTTGCGCACCTCAAATCACTAGTCTTGCTTTTGCAATTCACAACCGCATCATGCACGGTCAACCAATCCAAACCAAGAATAACATCAAATTCATCAAACGGCAAAAGCATCAAGTCCGCCGGAAAACAGGAATCTCGAATTACTAGGGGGCATTTCTTACACACTTTGTCGACAAGCACGTAACGACCTAAGGGATTTGACACCCGAATTACGAACTCAGTAGACTCAATAGGTAAAGTCTTACTGGATTCTAAGGTTTCACATATATAAGAATGAGTAGAACCGGGGTCAATCAAAGCAATTACATTAGTATCAAAGAGAGTAAAAGTACCGGTAATAACATCGGGCGAAGAAGCATCCTCGCGGGCACGTATAGCATAAGCTCTAGCAGGCGCACGAGCCTCGGATCTGTTCGTAGCATCTCTAGATCCTCTCTGACCACCACTAGCATTGCCCGTATTTCTAGATGGTCTACCTCGAGCAGTGGTAGCACCCGGTTTCCCACTCTGATTTACATTCTGTTCAGACAACCTCGGGCAATCTTTAATGAAGTGGTCAACTGATCCGCACTTGTAACAGGAGCGGTCATGGAATCTACAACTCCCCGAATGCCATTTACTGCAATATCGACATTCCGTTCTGTCTCGACGTTCATTCCCAACACTGGCGACCGAAGTGCCTCGTGTACCCACAGGGGGTCGATCACGATCTCGTCTAAAAAGGCCCGAAGTGCCTCTAGACTGGCCCACATCATCTCGAAATTTCTTTGATGCCTATTGAAGAGACTTTCCCCGAGGATATTTTACGAAACTCTCCAGTTCCCACATCAACTTTTTGTTTTTCCTTTCTGAGCTCTTCGGCTTTACAAGCTCGCTCGACAAGTACTACGAACTCTCGTATTTCAAGAATGCCAACGAACATTTTTATATCTTCGTTTAACCCATCCTCGAAGCGTTTACACATGATAGCCTCGGACGAAACACATTCCCGAGCGTATCTACTAAGTCTAACAAATTTTCGCTCGTAATCAGTAACTGACATAGAACCTTGCTTAAGCTCAAGAAATTCCTTCCGTTTTTGATCAACAAATCTCTGACTGATATACTTTTTCCGAAACTCAGTTTGGCAAAACTCCCAAGTTACTTGCTCCCAGGGCACAACAGAAGTCAGAGTACTCCACCAATAGTAGGAAGAATCGCGTAGCAAGGAGAGAGTACACTTTAGGCATTCATTGGGTGTACAAGATAGCTCATCGAGTACCCGGATAGTGTTGTCAAACCAAAATTCAGCTTGCTCGGCATCATCACTATCCGTAGCCTTAAATTCAGTAGCCCCCTGTTTTCGAATTCTGTCAACTGGGGCTTATTTGACCTTATTTGGTCAGATACCGGAGGTATTGTAGGTGCGGGGGTTGTATTAGTCGGGAATGGAGGTTGTGGAACAGCCGTATTAGTTCGATTGTATTGGTTGAACCAATCATTCATCACGCTATAGAAAGCTTGTCTAGCTTCATCATTCGGATTACTAGCATTAGGTTGAGAGTCCACCGGCGCTGTCCCTTGTAAGGGAGCAGGCGCCACACTCTCCACATCATCAGCTATCGCTCGGTTGGGATCGGGATCCATTACTATAAATAAACACAAATTCAAATGTCAGAAATCACCACACTATCAATTAATCACATAATGGCATGTATAGCTAGACCCAAACGTATTACGGTAGTCCTAGAATCGACTAAACCGTAGCTTTGATACCAATAAAATTGTAACACCCCGTACCCGAGGCCGTTGCCGGAGTCGGACACGAGGGGTTCACAGACTAAATTCGCTTACTATCGCAGTCCATTTTAAAAATTTCCAGGCAGTTGGCTAACTGCATCACTGTCACCTTAAAAATCATATCTTGAGTTTCACAACTCAAAAATCAGTTTCGTAATTTTTCCCTGAAACTAGACTCATATGCCCAACTACATATTTTTTTCTAGAATTTTTGGTCGGGCCAATTAGTACATTTTATTAGTTAAATTCTCCCCTATTACAGGGTGCGACTACACTGACCTTCATGCATTACGATTTGGATATCTCCCTGTACAGAGCTTCAATACTGATGCCGTTTGTTTCTATAGAAACTAGACTCAGAGAGGAATCTATACATATATGGCATGACTCCTAATTATCTCTGGTTAATGAATAATAAATTTCCAAAGTCGGAACAGGGAATCCAGAAACCGTTCTGGCCCTGTTTCATGAAAAACTAATTATCTCCTAACTTACAACTCATATGACCATTTCGTTCCTTCCATATGAAAATAGATTCATCAAGGTTCAATATCATAATTTATCCACTATTTAATTCCATTCCTACTATTTTTAGTGATTTTTCACATCCACATCACTGCTGCTGCCAGCATCTGTTTTTAAGGTAAACTTTACCTATTTCATGATCCTCCATGGATCAACTAGAGTTTGTCATACATATACCAAAAATGATCATGAATAACCATTCCCATGGCTAACCGTTACCAAAATTTCCATACCTCTCGACGGACAACATACAAAACGATTATAATGTTATGATCAAAGTATATTTAAGCCATTTTCGCATGGCTATCCAAATTTACACAAAACCAAAGGGTCAATGACCAACAACAAAACGGGTAGTCCTATACATGCCATACCCAGAGTTCAATTAAAAGAGTACCAAAAGTGCTTTGATAGTGTGGATGACTTCGACTTCGATGATCCCGAATCCGATATCTAACGAACAAAATCTATAAAACAGAGAGCCAAAGCAACGGGGTAAGCATTTTAAAGCTTAGTAAGTTTCAAGTAATGAAATCGGCTTTGACTAAAGTATTACATTCACATAGCTAAATGAATCACTTTATTAATACACATTCTCATAAACATACTTACTTCACACTTCATCAACATATACACACAAGGTATTAACCTATCTAAAAGCCGAAAGTTCGTTAGTCGATTGAACGAATACTATTTAAAACGAATCGACTTTTCCGATGCACACGCAAACATACCTTATCGTTTGGGTTTTTCGAGCGTATTAATTGAATTTATTACAGCACAACACACTCACCTTCGAACCCAAGTTTCTTCGGAATTTATCCGGATATAACCACAAGCACAATTGCCTTCGGGTCTTAACCCGGGTATAGCAACTCGCACAAATGCCTTCGGGTCTTAGCCCGGATATATCAACTCGCACAAATGCCTTCGGGTCTTAGCCCGGATAAAATCACTAGCACAATTGCCTTCGGGTCTTAACCCGGGTATAGCAACTCGCACAAATGCCTTCGGGTCTTAGCCCGGATAATACAACTCGCACAAATGCCTTCGGGTCTTAGCCCGGATAAAATCACTAGCATAAATGCCTTCGGGACATAGCCCGGATATCATTCAAATGCTCATGCACACATATATCAATAATCATGACACATCCATATTTCATTTTCGTTACTAAGGCTCAAACACAAAACATTTATTAAACCTTTCCAATTTCGGCTCAATAGCCACACACAAAGAGCATGATTTCAATTGGCTTTATAACATAGTCTCTATGCACATTCGGCTATCCGTCATAGTATGACTAATCATTTCAATATAATTCAAGTAGGGTCATTACTCGAAGACTTACCTCGGATGTTGTCGAACGGTTTCGACGGCTATTCGACCACTTTTTCCTTCCCTTTATCGGATTTAGTTCCCCTTTGCTCTTGAGCTTAATTCAAACAAATTTAACTCATTAAAGTCTCATTTTGCTAGCTTATGGCCGAATATGACAAGGAGTTTGATAGGTCATATGGCCACCTTTTAGCTCAAATACACAATGGTCATACGCATTTTTAATCACTTCAAGCAATTTAATACAATTCATTCGAACATCAAAAGAGAAGCTCAAGGTACTTAGCCCATATATACATTAGACATTAGAGTCACATATGTACGAAATTACGAATCGAATTCAACATACTAGCTAATATTTCCCTTAGCCGAATTTTCTAAGTCAAGATAAAGCCATCAATATGCTTACCTATGGCCGAACATACACATCAACTTATGTACTCATTCATGTGGCCAAACATACATGTCTATGTTGAGGCCGATTGCAACACTCAATACATTCTACAAGTATGGTCACTTGTATTGACTAAACACCATTTTGTTTCAAGTTCAAAACTTGGCCCATACACATATATTCACTAGTAAAGCATCCTCTCCCTTCCATCAATTCAACACATGCATTACTCATTAATATACAAAAATTATATTCGGCCTTAGCACACAACTTGCTAGCCGATTCTTCTCCATCTAGCAACTAATGCACATATGTGCTCATTTGTTAGACTCTACTTCATCTAACAACAACCATATTTTCCCTTCTACTTCCTACCATGGCCAAATGCATCACAACACCATACCATTTCAATTTTTGGTCATGGTTAAACAAAGAACTTAATGTCTCACTCAAAAATGCTAAAAAGAAGATTCAAGAATCATCAATCCACCATCACATGCACCATTACAAAGCTTCACTTTTAGCATGCAAATGATATCAACACCAATCCACCTTGGCCGAATATCATCTCCATGACATAGTAAAGATTTGAACCATGGGCTATTTAGAACTCAAGCTAACTACTAAAACATGCATGCATCTCATGGAACATCATCAAACATACCTTAGTCTATCAAACCACCATAGCCGATTTCCTCAAAGCTCTTTTTCCTTCTTTTTCTTTCTCCTATTCGGCCAAGAACAACATGAGAGCTTTTCTCTTCTTTTTTTTTTTGGTCATGCATGAGAATGATGTACACATTTTTTTCTCTTTGTTTTCTTCCTTCAATTTCTTATTATTTTATTGCCCATGCTTCTTATTTTATTCTTCCATTAACACAACATGTTTCATGACATGTTTTGCCCATCATCCCTTGTCATGGCCGGCCACTAGTACTTAAATGGGGGGAAATTGACATGCAAGTCCACCCCTTTGATTACATGCACTATTAGGCCACTTGCATTTGCCTAGCACATTTCTAAATTTTCTCACATAAGTTGTAACACCCCGAACCCGAGACCGTCACCGGAGTCGAACACGAGGTGTTAACAGACTTTAAACCACTTATAAAAAAAATTTCCCAGACACTGCCAATCTGCGAACTAGTCGCTTTAAAAATCATATCTTGAGTTCAGAAACTCGGAATCCAGTTCCGTAAATTTTCCCTGAAACGAGACTCATATGCCCATCTACATATTTTTTTCTAGAATTTTTGGTTGGGCAAATTAGTACAGTTTATTAGTCAAATTCTCCCATGTTACAGGGATCGACTACACTGACCTTTGCGCATTACGACTTGGATATCTCCCTGCACAGAGCTTCAATGCTGATGCCGTTTGTTTCTATAGAAACTAGACTCAGAGAGGAATCTATACATATATGGCATGACTCCTAATTGTCTCTGGTTAATTTATAATGAATTTCCAAAGTCGGAACAGGAAATCCAGAAACCGTTCTGGTCCTGTCTCACGAGAACCTGAATATCTCTTAACATACTGTCCATATGACTGTTTCATTACTTTCCTATGAAAATAGATTCATCAAGGTTCGTTTACATAATTTATTCACTATTTAATTCCCTTCCTACTATTTTTAGTGATTTTCCAAATCTACATCACTGCTGCTGTCAGCATCTGCCTTTAAGGTAGACTTTACCTATTTCATAGTTTCCATGATTCAACTAGCCCTTTTAGCATAAATAGCACAAATTATGATAGTGATTAACCATTCCCATGGCCAATCCTTGTTAAGCATATCCACATCTCTCAATAACCATGTCCATACCAAATGATTATAACATTATACTCAAACATATATAAGCCATTTTCGCATGGCTATCCAAAATTATACAAGTCCAAAGGGTCCATGACCCCCAACAAAAAGGGTAGTCCTATACATGCCATTTCGAAGTTCAACCAAAATTGTACCAAAAGGGGGGGCTTTGATAGTGTGGGCGACTTCGACTTCAAAATCCCGAGTCCGATAGCTGGAGAACCAAAATCTATAAAACAGAGAATCAAGGAGACGGAGTAAGCAATTTATGCTTAGTAAGTTTTGAGCAAGGGATTCCAGCACAACAAAAGTATAGCATTCATGTAGCTAAACGGATAATTTCATATGCACAATTTTTCAATATCATACTTACTTCACATTACCAACCCTTTTATTCATACACAAAGATCAACTTAGCCAAAGGCCGGTAGCTCATTTATCAACTGAGCGAATACTTATTTGTAAGGGCTCAACTAATTCAAAGCACATACGAAACATACCTTAATGTTGGGATGTTTCAAGCGTATTAACTGAAATTTTTACAGCAAGATCATTCATTCCCAAATCACGTACCTTCGGAATTTAACCGGATATAGCTACTCGTTCAAATGCCTTCGGGACATAACCCGGTTATAGTAACTCGCACAAATGCCTTCGGGACTTAACCCGGATTTAGTAACTCGCACAAATGCCTTCGGGCTTAGCCCGGAATTAGTATCTCGCACAAATGCCTTCGGATCTTAGTCCGGATATGGTCACTTAGCACAAAGCCTTCGGGACTTAGCCCGGACATCATTCAAATAACCATGCACATTTAACAATAAATCATGGCACATTCGTATTTCATTTTCGTTAGCAAAACTCGAACACAAGACACTTATCATTCTTGCAATTTCGGCTCAATAGCCACACACAAAGAGCATGATTTTGATTTGCTTAAAACATGATCTAATCAAATCATAATTTAAGCTCTTTTACTCAAGAACTTACCTCGGATGTTGTCGAACGATTCCGATAGCTATTCGACCACTTTTTCCTTCCCTTTATCGGATTTAGTTCCCCTTTGCTCTTGAGCTTAATTAAACAAATAAATTGATTTAATCATTTGAGCATCGAAAAGAGGAACACAAGGCACTTATCCCATATTTATACATTAGACATTAAAGTCACATATGTACGGAATCATGAATCAAACTCAACATTTTGGCTAATTTTCCCCCTTGGCCGAATTTTCTAAGCCAAGACAAAAGCATCAATATGCTTGCCTCTGACCGAATACATGCAACACCAATCTCGTTCCTCTGGCCGAATATGCATGTCTATGTTGGGGCCGATTGCAACACTTAATACATTCTACAAGTATGGTCACTTGTATTGACTAAACACCATTTTGTTTCAAGTTCAAAACTTGGTTAATACACACATATATACACTAGTAAAGCATCCTCTCCCTTTCCGTCAATTTAACACATGCATTGCTCATTAATATACAAAAATTATATTCGGCCTGAGCACACAACTTGCTAGCCGATTCTTCTCCATCTAGCAACCAATGCACATATGTGCTCACTCAAAAATGCTAAAAAGAAGATTCAAGAATCATCAATCCACCATCACATGCATCATTAACAAGCTTTATATTTAGCATGCAATGGCATTAATACAAAATCCACCTAGGCCGAATATCATCCCCATGACATAGCAAAGATTTGAACCATGGGCTAATTAGAACTCAAGCTAGCAACTAAAAAAAAACATGCATGAATCTCATGGCACAACCTCAAACATACCTTGATCTAGATACAAGTATGGCCAAACCTCCTCCTAATCCTCTTCCAAACCAAACATGAAGCAAGAACTCCTTCCTCCTTCCTTAGAATTTTCGGCCAAAAGAAGATGAAAAAGGATGAACAAAATTTTTTCTTTTCTTTTCTTTAACTCACGGCAATGGGGGGTTCAAACAACCACACACTTTTTTTTTGCTTTCATCATATTCCCTTTCATTATTTTATGCCCATGCTCCTTATTTTATCATACTTCCCATGAAACACTAACTCAACATGTTTATGACATGTTCTTGCCCATCACACTTGGTCTACCATGCTTGTCATGGCCGGCCACTACTAATAGAGGGGGGAAATTGACATGCAAGTCCCCCCTTTTTCAACATGCACTAATAGGTCCTTATGCTTTGACCTATCACATTTCAAAATTTTCTCACATAAGTCCTATTTACTAAAACTCACATGCAATCGACTAAATCGAAGCTTGAAATTTTCACACATTCATAATTACATATTCTAGACCATAAATATCACATTCGAACATTTCGGTGACTCGGTTTAGCGGTCCTGAAACCACTTCCCGACTAGGGTCAATTTTGGGCTGTCACATAAGTCCTATCAACTAAATTGACATGCAATTAACTAAATCGAAGCTTAAAACTTTCACACATTTATATTCACATATTTTAGGCAATAATTATCACATTCAAATAATTTGGTGACTCGGTCTAGCGGTCCCGAGATCGCTTTCCAACTAGGGTTACTTTAGGGCTGTCACATAAAGTTTATATAATAATTCATTAAGGTTAAATTTGTAAATTAAACTTTAAGTTATAATATGTTATAATATATATCATAAAACATAAAATAAAGTTAATATATGTGTTACAATTGTTCTTCATTGCTGAAACTAAACAAAAGAAAAAAAAAACAAAGGAAGCTAGGGTTCGATTGATTCTAAGCTCAATCAAGGTAAGTGTTTAGCTCGATTTTTGATAATTTTTACGTTTTTGAGATCGTTGCTTCGAGTACTACAAAACCTATGCTTTAATTTTTTATTTTAATGAATATTTTGAGTTATGCCATTGTTGAGAGCTTGTGACTTTTTTTGTTTGATGATGAAATATGAAAAATATGTTTTAGATTAACATGTTTTTGTAACACCCCATACCCGTAACCCACGCCGGGGAGGAGTACAAGGCATTACCTAGCTTGATCTCATGCATACAACCAATCTCAAGTCACTGAGACTCGATTCAAACTTAAAACTTTTTCAGTATCGACCTTAAAATTCTTATTATGGGGGCCTATGCCCCTCAAATTAACCATTTAAAACCATTCAAGACTATGCCTGGTCCTTAAACCAACTATAAAAATTTTGTCCTTAAGACATGGCACACGCTCGTGTGGAAAGGCAACACGCCCGTGTGACCAATTGGTCGTGCTGATCACCCATGTGGCTCACACGGCCTAAGCACCCTGGGACACGCCCGTGTCCCACACCCGTGTAGAATTAATTTTTAATTCACACCTACAGGGGTTTTCAAACGGCCAGACACACGCCCGTGCCATTGGCCCGTGTCCTTCACACAGGCACGACACGCCCATGTCCTAGCCCATGTGAAAAAACATGGACATTTTGTTTCTGACGTCAACATGCTCATAATGTCACACGGCCAAGGCACACACCCGTGTACTGGGCTGTGTCTCTGCCCGTGTGTATATTACCATGCATACTGGGCTGTGTCTCTGCCCGTGTACATGCAGCAGACACACGGCAGGACTACACGCCCATGGGGTAGACTATGTATCACACACGGCCTAGACACATGCCTGTGTGTCTACCCATGTGGACAATATAAGGCTATTTACCGAGCCTCATTGTCATCCATACATATATAGATCCATACAAATACCAACCAATATCGAAACTAGTATAACTCCTATAACTAAATCAGCCATAATAGACATTCATTCAACTGTGAGAACACATCTTTCATAAACTCAAAATGAATATTAACTATCCTTCAAAGCTTAATACCAATTAAAGGGTTTCCATCCCGAGCCAACACATTTGGCCAATTCTCAAAGACAAAAAATAATAAAGTCTAAGTCCTATACATGCCATATTCAAAAATATAAATCCAACTATACCGAGTGCTTTGGTTGATAGTGTGATCAGTATCTCTGACTTCTGGAATCCTTGAGCTAGTTAGGCGGCACTGTAAGGAAATAGAAAGGAAAGGGAGTAAGCATTAAAGCTTAGTAAGTTGCATATAAATAAGTACACAACAACAACATTTTATCAATGATCCACATGCTCATGATACCAAGGTAGGCATAGGCATAACTTACTCATTACCATCCATACTAGTCACATATTTTTCAATGAGCTCATATCTCATATGTACCAATTAGGTACCTGTACCACTCACAACACGATTACACTTTCTTCATTAGCTTAAGAACATAACGTTCACCGTTGAACCATTTGGAATGCTACCGGATATTCATTAAGCCTCAGACATGGGTAAGGTGTCGATGCAATGTCCCAAACATGGTCTTACATTGGCTCATATCTCAAGTCGATGCCATGTCCCAGACATGGTCTTACACTGACTATCATCTCGTAGCCGATGCATGTCCTAGACATGTCTTACACTGGCTTACATTTCGAGGCCAAAGTAGGTCCTAGACATGTCTGACACTAGCTCTCGTCTCAATATTGATGCCATGTCCCAGACATGGTCTTACACTGGCTCTCATAATGTGGCCGATGCATGTCCCAGACATGTCTTACATTAGCTCACAAACAAATGACCCAAACGTCATGGCATGAATATCCTATTTACTTCCTAAGGTTACAACGAAATTTCCACTATCTCAATTATCCTTATACATTCTCAATTTCACAACCAAACAATTCATGCTATATTAACTCAGCACAATTCAATACATACATTAACAATGTAGTTGTATTATTTATATACAACTTACCTTGAATTATAAAATGTGGCTACTAGTCAATTTAGTGGATTTGCTTGGCTTTCTCCCAGTCTAGGCTCGAATTCGGTATTTCTTGATCTATAATAGCAAAATGCACTCATTTAATCACTAAGTAAGTTTAACCAATTAAAAATTCACATCTTTGATAAAATGACCATTTTGCCCCTAAACTTTGGCAAAATGACCTTTTTACCCTTATGCTCAAAAGTTAATTTTTATTGAATTTATTCACATCTTAAACTTATATGAACTCTTTTTACTCTTATAGCAACCCCAAATTCTCTCTATTTCACACATTTATCACTTATTTTACAACTTGTGCAAAATGGTCCCTTTAGGTATTTTCATGATAACCGCTTTTACAAAAGTTGTCCATTACACAACTAAGACTCATATTATTCCATAAAATTTCAGAAAACACCTAAATTCTCTCGTGACAAAACTCTAGACCTTCAACCATTTTGCAAGATACACCATTCATTTGAAAGCTCATGCTTCAAGGATCTCAAAAATACAAAAACCATCAGCAAAGGACATGAAAATCATTTACTTGTGAGTGCTTCAAGTTGCTGAAAATTTTAAGCTCTCAAACCCCATCCAATGGCTAATTTTTAGTGGAGAAAACAGATGAGCAAGGGATGATATCATCCTTCTTTATTTATTTCTATTTTAGTCAAAATTGGTCACCTAACCCAACAAATTTTGAAAATTTGACCACATATGTCTCCTATGGCCGACCACTATTTATAGGGGTCTAATTGCCCTGTAAAATCCCTCAAATTTTTTTCTCTAATAAAATAACACCTTTAGCTATCAAAATAGAACTTTTGCACTTTATGCGATTTAGTCCTTTTTCGCAATTGGGCTCACAAATGTCAAAATTAGATCACCAAAATTTTCATGTACTATTATAAACATGCTATGACTCCAAAATAATAATAAAATAATTTCTCCAAATTTGAATTTGTGGTCCCAAGACCACTATTCCGACAAGCCCCAAAATCGGGCTATTATACTTTTGTATTAGAATTTTTGATGATTTTGAGTAATTATGACTAAATTGCAAAAATAAAAATTTTTAGGGACTAAAATTTGAAATAAATGAAATATATGGACTTGTATGAACACTAAGAACATTCGGCCTACCATGGGTATCTTGAGATTTTGCATATTTTGTGTTTTGTGCAATAGAGACTAAATTACAAAAAAGTGTAAATGTCAGGGGTAAAATGGTAATTTGTCCATTTATCTATTTTTGGACTAAATTGGATGAAAATATATTTGAATAATCTTAATTTGAAAATGTTTATATCAAGAACCAAAGAAATCAGATTTGGATCGAGGAAAAACGAAAGTCGTCAACTAGCTGTCTCGTTCCATTTTACATCGTCCAAGGTAAGTTTATAAGCAGATAGACGTGTCTAATTGTATTTAAATGCTAGATATATATGCTATTACGAAATGTATGAATTTATATTAGTTATGGCCGAATATGAAAAGGCTTGACTACTACATTTTTGAATTCGTTTCGACCGAGTTACGACGTCCGAAAGCCCCGTTCGAACCTTAGAAATAGCTAGGATACATATGTCATGACCTAGGATACCAATTTATGTGTGCGAATAAGACCATGGAATCGATATGTGACTCCGATATATGGGTACGAGTAAGACCCTGTCTAGGACAGCGGCATCGATATGTGATTACATGTAAGACCACGTCTGGGACGTTGGCAATGTACGATATATGTGTGATTATGCAAGTGTCCTACCCAATTCCGAATGGTCCATCGGGCAAAGATAAGTTGTGTTCGAATGTGTTAATAAGTTAATTGGCCAGGTATAAATTGGCTTGCTATTTAATTAAGACAAGGTAAGTAAGTAAATTGGTACTTATTTCAAATTATGCATAATGCAATTGATGGTTACATGTGAATTAGGTATGTAACATCTCGAAATAGGGCCTAAATGAAATAGTGGTTGCGAAACCACAAATCTGAGATAGAAAATTTTATTTCGATTAATTTTTATGATTTACCAAGTGATTAGATGCATGTGTTAGAGTATTAATAAGAAATTTTATAGACTGCATGCTTTAATTTGCCTATTAGGGCTTATTTGCAGAAGTTGCTGTAACAGCCCAATTTAGGCCCTAAATGAAAAAATGGTTTTAGAACCACAAATTCAAAGTCGAAAAATTTATTCCGATTAAGTTTTAAGGTTTATTTATTGATTAAAATATTGTGTAAAAATATCATTAAGTAATTTTACTAATAAAGTGCTTAATTGGACTTTTAGGACTAAATCGCAAAAGTTGCAAAATATGTGTTCTAATTCATAAGTACGTGATTGAAATGGGGGTTTAAAGAGGAGGTCCTTAAATGGAATTAGACCATTATATTTCGTTTGGACAAAAATGGGCATGAATAGGACAAAATTTTAAAGAAAGGCATGAAGGGCATTTTAGTCTTTTGGTAATTAAAAGAAATAAAAAGGGAAAATAAAGCCAAAATTCACTCAACCTTTTCATGGAGGCTGAAATTAGCATGGGGGAAGCCATGGATAGGGTTTTCAAGCTTTCCAAGCTCAATAGTAAGTCCGTTCTAGCCCCGTTTCTCAAGTTCTTTACGATTTTGGAATCCCGGTAACTTGATTAAGCTTATTCTAGCAATAATTTAAGCTAGGGTTCATATTTGGAAAAATACCCATAGGTGAAATGTGTTTATTTTGATGTTTTATGGTAGAATATGAAGGCTAGAATTATGTTAAACAACTTTTGCTAACCGGTTTTAAGCAAAAATGAGTAAAATGGCTTAATCGGTAAAAGTTGTTATTGTTCATAACTATGTGTTAGAGTGAGAATTTGATGTTTCCATAGAAGGGAAAAATTATCAGCATGCCATAAAACATAATAATAAGGGACGAAGTTTAATTCCCGAGCCTAGGGGCAAAAGTGTAAATATGCAAAAGTTTAGGGGCAAAATTGTAATTTTGCCAAATTTTGAGTTAAGGACTATTTTGAATAGTACATTAATTAAATAAGTAAAATATGATGTTTTAGATCCCGGAAAATGAGATTTGAATCTAGAATGGGAGAAAAATAAAAAATCGGGAAAGTTAGTAAAATGGCCGTTTTAGTATCGAGGTAAGTTCATATGTATAATAAGCATTAATTTATACATGTTTCAATGTAAAATTGATATATTTACTATGATTGCCGAGGTGTTGAAAGTAAGTATAATTATGATGATTTAAATGTTCAATATTAATTCGACATGGAAATAAGAAAGTATGTAAGTTTGTATGTAAATAATATATTATCTTTATTATGTTTTTGTATTCAGCATACTTTATGTATTGTAGCTGATTTTTGAATCATAATTGACTATTAGAAGTATGGAATCAAGTATTAGAAAGAGAGAGAAATCCCGGTTGAACCTTCGGAAAGATTGGATGATACAGATGGTATGTAGCTAGGTCACATGTATGGTGCTGAGTGCACATCATGTGTACAAGAGAGCTACGAGACATTATGATGTAGCTAGGTCGCATGGGTGATACTATGTGTACACCATGTAGACAAGAGAGCTACGGGATATATGTAGCTAGGTCGCATGCGTGGTTCCAAGTGAAAGACACCATGTAGACAAGAGAGCTATGAGATAAACTGGCTAGGTCACATGGGTGGTACTAAGTGTTCACCATGTGTACAAGAAAGCCAAAATTATGTGTACAATCGAGCTAGGTCACATGAGTGGTGCTAAGTGAAGGCCACTATGTGTACAAGAGAGCTTCGATTTTAAAGGTGGGTTGTGTGCGATACCATCACGTATCTGTTATTATTCCGAAGCGTTCAACTGGGAAATTGATTAAATGAAATTGTGTATGACTTTGTGATGATAAGTGTAAGTATATACGTGTGTAACTTATGAGCAATATGCTCGATATGTGATTGGAAATTGGAAAGATTGTTATGGGAAAGTGATGAATACAATTGAAGTGTGAAAGATCAAAATTGACAATAAAACTGTTCTGGATAGTTGTAGTGATGTGAATATAAAAATTTACCAAAAATAGTATAAATTGAATCAAAGACTGAATAAGATATCAAATTAGAGCTTAATGAGTTTATTTTCATATAACAGAAACAGAGTAAGCCAAGGAATTCTATATTATGAGATATTTAAGTTTTTGAGAGACTAGTTCAGAATGACTACCTGATCCCCTGTTTTGACTTGGAAAAATCATTAACATTTGTACAGAAATAACTAGGGGATATAATTTATATGATTGAAATCCTTAATGAGTCTAGTTTCAAATGAAATAAACTAAAACATACTTTCAGTTCTGTACAAGGAGAAAATTGATTCTTAGTGAAGAGTGGTCAGAAAGGTTGAGCAGTGAAACAATGGTAACTTCAATGAATAAACTGTACTAATTGGATAGATCAAAAATTCTAAAAATTTTATGGTAAGAATATATGTGAATCTAGTTTCAAGGAAAATTAATGGTTTGTAATTTGGAGTTCTGTAGCTCTAGAAATAAATAATTTAGTTGCTGGTACTCTGCTAAATAGCTTATTTTGAACCTGTTTATGATTGTAATAGTGAAAGTATGTGTGTTTGTGATGGTAATATTCCGAGAACATATTGTGACTTTGTTTAAAGTATGATAATGTATTTTTTATTAATATTTACATACTTACTTACTAAGCTATAATGCTTACTCCCTTCCTTTCCTTTTTCCTATAGTGTCACTGATGTTAGCTCGAGTTGGAGGTCGCCGGAGGTTAAATCACACTATCAAACTATTGATCGATATATAAAGGTTTTAAAGTATTTTAAGTCTTTGGCATGTATGAAGACTCATTTAATTGTTATTAAGTTGCTAGGAATTGGCTTAAAATACTGACCTATGTTATTTGAAGGTCTCTATTGTGTAAAGTCATTTAATGTAGATAGTCTTGATTATGTTATTAATTAAATGATGCAATTTATGAATGTGCATGCTTGCCTATGTGTGTGGTTAAATTAAAGCATGATATGGGCCTTGTAAGCTCTTTTTAAGGGACAACTTGAATGTGTCCGGTAATGCCTCGTACCCTGTTCCGGTGTCAAACACGGGTAAGGGGTGTTACAAGGTAAGTGTATTCGGTCTTGTAAATAGTTTTCCTTTAAATGAGATTAAATTATATGTATGTATAAATACATGTAATTGGCTATCTAATTAAAATGTATATGAAAATTATATGATGATGCATGAGATTGTGTATTTATGAGCATATGAATTAGGTTGATATTAATTATTTAGCTTGGAAGTTAAGTGATAATTTGTTACCATGGATATAGAAGTATTCGGCCAAGTGACAATTATGAATGAGCATATATTTATAGTATTGATTTTATATGTTTAGATCCAAATGTTTTATAATAATGTGCTTTGGTTTGGTTTAATTAAATTGATGATATCTTTGGGTTGCTCATTTGCTTATGACTTACTAAGCTATAAATATCTTACTTTATGTTTATGTGTGTGTTTGTTTTATAGATTTTGGAGTCAAGATACGAGCTCGGGGATCATCGTCAAATTTAATCACACTATCGACTGTTTTTGGTACAATAAAGGTTTAAACTTGGATCTATGGCCTGTATAAGCTAGCTTAGTTTTGGATAAGAGTAATGTGATGTATATATTAAGCCATGCGAAAATGGCTAGCATAACAAGTGATTTTATGAATTTAGTCATACTTAATTTTGTTAAATGCATGGAATATGATTGATGAATTTGAATGTGATTCCGTTGAATCAATTTGGTATATGCATGAATATGAAGTATGTTTGTTAGGCTACTCGTAGTAAAATAAATGATGCAAGGATGTTTTACATTTTGTATTAATTATTATTTTAGGTTGATGAGTGAGTTCAGATAAATTGGATTTGGATGATGAATTTGTATAATTGATGATTCGACACTTGCATGTATGTTTATATATATATAGTATGTGTGAAATGTTTGTTATTTGTTAACGGTTTTAAGAGAAATGTTTTAGGGCTGATTTTAGTTGAATAGGTTCAACGGCAATGTGCATTTGATTAATTTAAGATATATGTATGAAATGTAAGATAACATGGATGGATGCATTTCGGTTACTAAGGTCAGAAATGGTTTCTTATGTGATATTCATTACATGTTTTGATAAGCTATGAAATGACTTAATCATACAGTGAAATTCAATTATTTGGTGTGTTTTTGTTGACACAAATTTTGATACATAAATTGACTTATTAAATTTACTCAGAATTGATAAATGACATAAGTGCATATACAGCTAATAATAGTTATACTAAAAATTTGTGCATATAACATGTGTGATAGTGAATTACATTGGAGTAATGAAATTATGTTTATGAGTTAAGATTGGCAACTTAGCATGTGAAATGGATATTCGTAATGTTATTTGTTGTGCTCAAGAGAATTTTTGTTACTATGATCTACTGCACATATACTTATAGTAAATTTTGTGACTAGGCATATGATATGAATTGAACTTTGAATATATGGATTAGATACTATGAAACATTTTATACATGTATAGTATTAGAGAAAGACAACGTTGTTACAGAATGTAGTATATTTAAATAGCATGTTTTAAATATTCAATTACTATATTGAAAACTTATCATGTGATTAGCAATTCTGTTATAAGATATTAAAATTGGTTATATATCAGTTAAATAAAGCTGGATTGTGTTATTTTTTGTAATATTGTTTCATGAATTTATATACTGAAGTTATAAATGTATATTTCTGGACTTGGTTTGATTGACTGTGTGAAGGTGAGAAAGTTTTATCTTTTCCGAAAATGTTTTGTAACCCAGTCCGACAACGGATACGAGTTAGAGTGTTACACTGTGGACCTACTGTTGGGCCGATAAGTATATTTAGACCCCAATCTGATGAAATGGTTGTTTTGTCCCTATGAGGTAAAATGACGGATATGCCCATATATTATGTATGACTGTATTGAGCATGCCATTTTATATATGTTGCATACATGTAGGATATTATGATGTAATGCATGGGGTTGGGTGATTATGATTGGAGGAAGTGTAATGCTTTGGCAGCTCTGCTAACCGGTGCTATTTTTGGTGTATAGGGATAAGTGGGTTGATTTTATCCCCACATGGTGTGTGGGGTTGGACGGAGTGGTGTGTAGAGACTGGCTGGGTAGGATTTCTGTTTGCATATCTGTACTGTGACCGCTACTGAATTGGGCTAAGGCCCACACTGATTCTGATATTGTAATGGGCTAAGGCCCTATCTGAGATTAAACTGTTACTGAAACAGGCTTAAGCCCAGACAGTAAATGCCTACTGTGTGACTAACTGTTGTTTAGGGATTATACATTGAGTTTTCATAAACTCACCATTTTTGTTTTCTGCGCAGGTAATCCTTAGGTGGATCTGTACTACGAGGGGCTCGAAGGTGGCCACTCAACCGCATTTGCTTCAATTTTTAAGTTTTAATTCATAAGTAATTTAATTTAGGTATTTGTTTTGTAATAAGGCCACTTTAAGTTTTTATTTTAATTTGGGATTTGATTACTTTGATTTATATTTGTTAGTAGTAGGTCACGGATTTTCAAAATATAGACAAATGTTTTTCCTAAAGCACCACGTTTATACAACATATTTTGAAAGTTTCCACAACAAATATTATTTAAAAGTGTAATAACAATCTAATATGATTAGCATTTTGCTAAAATGACTTGAGTTTAACAATGAATAAGATATCCTAAATTTTCATTAAAGATCCCAAAGAGGTTTTAACTTAGCACGGATTTTCCACGAAATTATGTTTTTTGAAAAACACTCCAGTGTGACATCGCAGATTCGGCCAGAACATCTAAGCCGAGTTTGGGGTGTTACATTTAGTGATATCAGAGTCAAGTTACAAAACTTGGCTGTGGATTTAGGTTTTTCTAAAAATATAAGATTTCCAAAAAGAACTGTTTCAAATGGTTGGAAAGTATTTTGTAGTGTGATTTCTAAATGTGTGGTTTACCGAGTCTCTGGCACCGATTCTGTAAGTTCTCTGAAACTACTGTTTGTTAAATTGAAATACTGAGATTACTGTAAGCAATAACTGTACTAAAATAATCTGTTTAGGGTAACCTAAAACAGTTGTAAAGACTGTGATCTGCGAAAACAAAACTCTAAATTACTGATAAAATTTTCCATAAAATCTATGTTAATAAACACTGGAACTATAAACCGATGCATAAAATTGTTAATACAGATAAAAGCGTAAAATCGATAATGAGCACTAGAGGTACTTGTGGAAGAGGCCGCGATAGAGGCCGTGGAGGTGCTCGGGCCGAGTATTTGTCTTTGGGCCACATGCCTAACGTTGAACCTAGAGAGGTACCAGCTCCACCTGTGATTGAGATAGGGTCTCATGATTGTGCAGCTAGGGACAACGCACTGTCCCAAGCTATGTTACAAATTCTGGACCAGGTCGCTGGGCATAATACTGGTACTGTAGGCCGTTGTAACACCCCAAACTCGGCCCAGACGTTACGGCCGAATTTAGTATGTCACATGAAGATGTTTCAAAAAAATGTGTGTTTATCTAAATTCTTTGTTTAGAGTTTAGCAAAAATCTGTTATTGTTTTAAGTTAAAGTGAATGGAAGCTGTGCACCAGGTAGGAAGCCAGAAAAGAGGAGGTGAGTCTTATAGGACCGCTTAAGTACCAAGCTCTTCCCGGATCCAATCCTAGACATGCACACATCCATTGCCACACTTTAAGCAGGTTACGTGTCTACGAACATTAAAACAAGTTTAAATCTGCTTAAAATATTTATTTTCTTGGAAAAACATTTACTTTGCGGAAACTTTGCGCGTCATCGTGATCTTTTAAAAACAAGTAGTTTTTATAAAATGAACCCTAGTGCTAACCAGTTTAATAAACCACAAAATAAAATTAATTAAAAAGAGCAGCCTTATTACAACTTTAAGCATAATAAAAATAATCCAAATTAAATGCTAAACTTATTAAATCCGGCAATCAATCTTCATGGCCACTCTGAATCCCGCCCAGCTCTAAGTCCACCAACTAGGGCTCAACTAGAAGGATGGAAAAGGAAGGGGTGAGTTTGGGAAACTCAGTGCATACAGAAACCCATCCAAAGCCCAAATCAGCTCGAGCCCATTGGGCCTAAGCCCTATTCAGAAAACAGTACACAGTGGACCGAAGCCCTTTTTTTATATAACAGTGTGGCCCATAGGCCCAGTTCAGTAACATAGGTAACAATAGTTGTAATGCATGCAAACCCATCTGGGGAGACTACTCAACCCACCAACCGCTACACTGCACCCGTACTAGCCCTACACTCCATGTGGGGAATATCTCAACCCACCCAGCCCTACACTCCACAGTTGCAGCAACGCTGCTCAAATATCAGTAAGTTGAGGCAAAGCCTCCAGTACGTGGATGAACCACTTTCAATACTTCCTCCATCAATACCCCAATCCCATGCAACAGATATTAATAAAAGCATATCATGTAAAATACAGTATTAATCAATCATGCAGTTTAGCCAATTTAAACCCTAGGGGTATATCGGTAATTTTGCTCTTTAGGGGTAATTTTCGTAACTTAGCAACTACACAAGCTATTTCAGTAATTTTCAACAGTTTTATGCAGTTTGGTTCCACCATCTAACTAACAGGCTAATTTGCCCATCTCTTACCCATATTGGTCCGTAAGCCCATTGGGCCCAGTTTTGGCCCATCGAGGCCCTCTTTTTCTGAAGTACGTTAAGACGTCACACAAACTTACTTACCACCTTGTGGTGCTATATCTAACAATTACTCTACGTCTTGAGAGCATTCGCATACTCACAAGCCCATGAAATGCCAGAATTTCAGCATTTCGGCTTTTGCCGAATTGAACTAAGAAAGGGTGTTCGGTGCACACCTGTTTCGCGACGACTGCTACTGAGACTCTTCCGATGTCCTACAATAGATTAGCATAGTTCTTATTTACAAACCATAATCACTAAACCCACAACCTACTTATCCATGATCGAGCCATGTCCCTAAAAGCCTTTGAAACCTTACCTTTTTGCCAAAATCGATAGCTAGCTCCGAATCCGATTGCTCCAACAACCCACTCCTTCAATCCAACACTTAAGAAGACACTAATCATTGACAGAAAACGTCAGTTAAAAACCCTTAGAGCCACATGCCCCAAATCGACAGCCTCTCTAGATTTTAGGGACTTCGGCTTTTCCTAACTTTGTAAAATAGGACCAGATCCGAGATGATGAACACTTAGCCCTTACTCCTTTTTGATCTCCACGCAATCTGGTGCAGATTAATCTTTCAAACGATGGTAGAACTCAACTCCTGGAGTTTTGAAGTTTCGGCTATAAGGCCCCAAATCTATGGTTTTTCGGCTTTTGGGTGATGAAGGAGATGACAATGTGGGGCTATAACCTTAATGTAGAATTACCGACAGGTATCTAGGGTTTAGAAAAGATGATTGTCGTTTATTAGGCACAAAAATATCGAAGGATTTGGCTTGGAAGAAATCGGCACAACTAACGTATTTTTCGAGGTTTCGACTTTTGTGGTTTCGGCACAATTGTTGATGAACAGCAGGTTTGATGAACAGTTTTGAAGTAGAAAAATGAAGGAAGAAGAATAGAGAGAATGGTGGTTTCGGCTAGAGAGGAAAAGAGAGAAAAGAACAACCCTAAGGTGTTTCAGCAAAAGAAAACGGCACCACTCAACACCCTAAGCGCCGAAATACTAACCTAATACCCCTCTGCCAAAATCCCCTTTCTAATTCCCCTAATTCAGCCAACTCTTAGCCTCTCTCCAAATCCCTCAAATCTCTCCCCTTATCACTCCTTAATCCAAGCATTTAGACTGATTCAAACTCTCCTCTAGCAGAATCCACCTGGACTCCAACACTTACCCCTCCACCACTTAAAAATAAATGCATCTATTTGTCAACACAGGGAATCGATCCCATGCTTTCCCCAATGCTCCACACGCCACCTTTTTAGGAGCCTAGTGGCGTCACCCTTGCCACTTTACTAAGGCTCTTTTTGTGATGCAATTTGCCCATAACTCTATACAAGGGCCATCTAGCCAGAACCCCTAACTCCTAAGTCCAAAAATTCAAAAATTCAACCGGGTTTTGGCCAACACATGGGCCTTCTATAAGCCCATTTACCTACTCAAAATATTAATTCCACATCCAAATACAAAATTTTTAAAATCTTTACAAAATATTGAAAATCGCGAATAAATCCGAAAATTAGGATGTTACAACTCTACCCTCCTTAAAGAAATTTCGACCTCGAAATTTTACCTTATTAGAACAGTTGAGGGTACTGTTGACGCATAGCCTCCTCAGTGTCCCAAGTAGCTTCTTCTTTGCCATGGTTCCTCCAAAGTACTTTCACTAGTGGAACTGATTTCCTTCTCAACACCTTGACGTCACGATCAAGTATTTGCACAGGTTCCTCTTCGAAGGTTAAATCTGACTGTACCTCGATTTCTGCAATTGGTATGATATGAGTTGGGTCAGATCGATACCGCCTCAGCATGGATACATGAAAAACATCATGGATACGATGCAGTTCTGGTGGTAACTCTTCTTACCCTTCTTACCAAATCTCAAAATTTTCTTCCAAGGGGAAACCTTCAAGAAAACCATATCCCCATCAGCGAACTCAATCTCTTTGTGCTTCAGATCCGCATACGACTTCTGTCTATCGGATGCCTCCTTTAACCGATCCCTTATCAGCCTAACCTTGCTTTCAGTGTCTGCCACCAATTCCGGTCCAAGCACTCGTCATTCACCCAACTCTGTTCAACATGTCGGCGTACGACATCTTCGCCCATAGAGCGCTTCATATGGTGCCATCTGAATACTTGCTTGATAGCTGTTATTGTAAGCAAACTCCGCCAGTGGCAAGTAGTCCTCCCAACTTCCACGAAAATCGATGATACAACCTCTCAACATATCCTCCAGAACCTGAATAACCCTTTCTGACTGTCCATCTGTCTGTGGGTGAAAAGCGGTGCTAAAATCCAATCGTGTACCCAACACTTCCTGCAACTTCCGCCAAAACTGAGATGTAAACCTAGGGTCTCGATCAGAAATTATCGACACTGGCACCCCATGCAGTCGCACTACCTCCGCCACATATAACTTGGCCAACTTTTACAGTGAGTAGTCGGTACGAACAGGTATGAAATGAGTAGATTTTGTTAACCTATCCACAACCACCCACACCGAATCTTTCTTGGTGGGTGTCAAAGGTAACCCACTCACAAAGTCTATTGTTACTCTTTCCCACTTCCATAGCGGAATTTTCACAGGTTGCAGTAATCCCGAAGGCAATTGGTGCTCAACCTTAACCTGCTGGCACGTCAGACATTTCCCAACAAATTCAGTCACCTCTCATTTTAATCCGGGCCACCAGTACACCTCTCGCAAGTCTTGATATAACTTATTCCCCCCAGGATGCATGGCACAGAGTCCACCATGAGCCTCTTTTAGAATTAACTGCCTCAATTCAGGGTCCTTTGGAATACAAACCCTTCCACGAAAGCACAGAACTCCTTCAGTGTTCAACCCAAAATCCTCGTTCTCACCACTCTTAACTTGCTGGAACCGAAGAGCTAATGAATCGTCCTTCAACTGTTTTTCCTTAATCTGCTCAGTCCAAGTAGGCCTTACTTGCAATTCTGCCAACAAGCTTCCATCGTCGTACAGACTTAATCGTGCGAACAAGGCTCTCAATTCAGTTACAACCGTTCGACTCAACGCATCCGCCACCACATTAGCCTTTCCTGGGTGGTACTCTATCGAACAGTCGTAGTCTTTAAGCAACTCCACCCATCTTCGTTGCTTAAGGTTCAACTCCTTCTGAGTCAACAAATACTTTAGGCTCTTATGATCTGTGTATATGATGCACTTTTCCCCATATAAGTAGTGTCTCCATATTTTTAACGCAAAAATCACCGCTGCTAGCTCCAAATCATGCGTAGGGTAATTCACCTCATGAGCCTTAAGCTGTCGCGATGCATAAGCGACCACCTTACCCTCTTGCATCAGTACGCAACCTAACCCCACATGCGACGCATCGCTGTATACAGTAAAGTCCTTCCCGAACACCGGTTGAATCAATACTGGCGCTTCAGTCAACACCTTTTTCAACCGATCAAAAGCTTTTTGCTGTTTCTCAGCCCAGACAAATGGTACTCTTTTCCTTATGAGTTTTGTCAAGGGTGCCGCCATCACCGAGAAACCCTCCACAAACCTTCTGTCGTAACCTGCTAACCCTAGAAAACTCTGAATTTCCGATACTGACCTAGGTGGCTTCCATTCCAGAATTGCTTTAATTTTACGAGGATCCACCTTAATCCCCTCGGCAGAGACCACATGCCCTAGGAAGGTTACCTCCCTCAACCAGAATTCACACTTGCTGAATTTCGCATAGAGCTCCTTTTCCCTTAACACTTGTAGCACAATACGGAGATGCTCATCATGCTTCGCCTCCGTTTCAGAGTATACCAGGATATCGTCGATAAAGATGACTACGAACCGATCCAAGTAAGGTTGGAATACTCGATTCATCAGATCCATAAAAGCTGCAGGTGCGTTCGTCAGCCCAAATGGCATAACCACAAACTCATGATGTCCATATCGAGTTCGGAATGCTGTCTTATGAATATCCCCTTCTTTTACCCTTAGCTGATGGTATCCAGAACGAAGATCGATTTTGGAGAATACCGAAGCTCCCCTAAGCTGATCAAACAGATCGTCAATTCTTGGTAGTGGATACTTATTCTTAATCGTTAGTTTGTTCAACTGGCGATAATCGATGCACATGCACATCATTCCGTCCTTTTTCTTCACAAACACGACCGGTGCTCCCCAAGGAGACACACTAGGCCTAATGAAGCTTCTATCTAACAACTCTTGAATTTGAGCCTTCAGTTCCACTAACTCCTTCGGTGCCATCCTATAGGGTGCAATAGATACTGGAGCTGTTCCAGGCAACAAATCGATTCCAAACTCAACTTCCCGATTCGGAGGTAATCCAGGAAGCTCTTCCTGAAAAATATCCCGGAATTCCCTAATAGTTCTGATGGTCTCCACAGTCAGATCCTCAGTTTCATCTTGGCTTACCAAAGCCAGATATGCCTCGCACCCCTTGCACATCAATTTCTCAGCCCTCAACGCCGATACTACATTGGATAAGTAATCCCTCCATTCTCCAATAATCATCACCTCTTCATCATTGACAGTCCTTAACACCATCCTCTTAGCTGCACAATCCAAAGTTGCCTTATGCTTGGTCAACCAATCCATCCCTAGTATCAAATCGAATTCTTCAAGCGGTAACTCCATCAAATCCCCACAGAAAACCTCGCCTTGAATCTCCAGAGGCACCTCCTTGAAGAGTTTCTCTACCTTAACCGAATGACTTAAAGGACTTATCACAGACACCCCACACACAGTCTCCTCGAAGTGCACACCCAGAACCCCAGAAATGTTATATGCCACATATGAATGGGTTGATCCCACATCAATCAGAGTAGTGTAAGGTACACCATATATAAAAACGTACCAGTTATGACATCAGGTGTGTCACCCTCCTCGCGGCGACGAGCAGCATACACCAAAGCTGGCTGACGAGCATCCGTGTTACCAATACCCCTGCCGGGTGCCCCACGTCCACGGCCATTACCACCGCGACCTTGTCCACGACCTCTTGGCAGCGGCGGTCCATCCCTTACAGGTTGAGCCGGTCGCACAGCCAATTGTTCGGCCCCCTGAGCCTGAGTGGCCCTCCTAGCACAATCCTTAATCCTATGCTCCTTAGACCCACAACGAAGACAAGCCCTAGAACGCTTCCAACACTCTCCTTGATGCATTCTGCTGCAATCCCCACAAGCTTGCGGTCTACCTGTGTTCACCGGAGCTGCTCGAACCGGTTCCTCCATCCTAGCTCTCTTAACATTTCGATTTGCAGCACCCGCTGGTCCAGCATCCCTCCTGAACCGATTTCGATCCTTATCACGATTCTTCCGTTCAGTTTGTTTCACCTCCTCGGCTATCTTAGCCTTCTCTACCAGTGCAGCGAAATCTCGCTCTCTCTGCGGAGCTTTAAGCACCCTTAACTCATCTCTAAGGCCATCCTCAAAACAAATGCTGCGCTCGTATTCGGTGGAAACGATGCCATTAGCATATCGACTCAATCGTAGAAACTCCGCCTCATATTCAGCAATGGTCTTATTTCCCTGAGTCAGATTCAAAAACTCCTTTCTGCATGCATCCACATAGCTAGCTCCAACATATTTTGCCTTAAAGGTCTGTTTGAACAGCTCCCATATTACCCTCTCAGTTGGGGTACCCTCTCTCACAGTAATCCACCACTGATACGCTTCATCCCGCAGCAACGACACCGCCCCTTTCAACTTCTGTTCTACGGAGCAGTCTAGGTCATCCATGATCCGCTCTGTGGCTTCCAACCAGTACTCAGCGACATTTGGGGCCACTCCAGATACGCCCCTAAAAATTTCAGCTCCGTTGGCCCGAAGTCGTTCAGAAATGGACCCCCTATTCATGGGCCCGATGTTAGCTCCGGCCACCCTTTCCAAAACCCTGAACATGGCCTGAGACAAAGCGTCATCCCCTGTGGCCCGGTCATACGGCCCATTTTCATTAACCGGTGGTGGACGTGCCTCGCCAGCTGGTATGTGTTCAGATGACGCAGATCCAGCTTGGGTGCTACCTTGGCCTCGACCACGGCCTCTTCCCCAAGTAACCCTTGTACTCATAACGATTTATCTGTTTACGAATTTTATGACATTAGTTTACTGGTTTCACTGTTTATTATAGAATGTCTTATGAACAGATAGAGTTTCAGAGTTATTTTCGCGCAATCACAATTTAGCTACGGTCCTAGTTTTGTAGCCCTAATACTACATTATCAATAGCACTATCTCTAAGGCTCAGTACTATCTACAGTATTATTTCCAGTCCAGTTCCATATAAATATTTAAAGCAGAAAAAGAACACTTACAGACTTGGTGCCGGGGATTCAATGTGCCACTTCCTTATCAGTCCATTTAAAATTTAAAAAAAAACCCATGTTTTTGTTTACCGAAAATAAAAAGATTTGATTTGAAAACACTTTTATTTTTAAACTATTGATTTAACCCCGTTTAACAATAGAAAAACTTTGACCATCTTCGAAAACTTATAGAAAAAACCTTTTTTTTTGAAAAGATTGTCGGACCCGATCCACAGCCGAGTTGTTGCAACCAGGCTCTGATACCACTAAATGTAACACCCCAAACCCAGCCCAAACGTTACGGCCGAATTTAGTATGTCACATGGAGATGTTTCAAAAAAACGTGTGTTTATCTAAATTCTTTGTTTAGAGTTTAGCAAAAATCTGTTCTTGTTTTAAGTTAAAGTGAATGGAAGCTGTGCACCAGGTAGGAAGCCAAAAAAGAGGAGGTGAGTCTTATAGGACCGTTTAAGTACCAAGCTCTTCCCGGATCCAATCCTAGACATGCACACATCCATTGCCACACTTTAAGCAGGTTACGTGTCTACGAACATTAAAACAAGTTTAAGTCTGCTTAAAATATTTATTTTCTTGGAAAAACATTTACTTTGCGGAAACTTTACGCGTCATCGTGATCTTTTAAAAACAAGTAGTTTTTATAAAACGAACCCTAGTGCTAACCAGTTTAATAATCCCCAAAATAAAATTAATTAAAAAGAGCGGCCTTATTACAACTTTAAGCATAATAAAAATAATCCAAATTAAATGCTAAACTTATTAAATCCGGCAATCAATCTTCATGGCCACTCTGAATCCCGCCCAGCTCCAAGTCCACCAACTAGGGCTCACTTGCAAGGATGGAAAAGGAAGGGGTGAGTTTGGGAAACTCAGTGCATATAGAAACCCATCCAAAGCCCAAATCAACTCGAGCCCATTGGGCCTAAGCCCTATTCAGATAACAGTACACAGTGGACCGAAGCCCTTTTTTTTACATAACAGTGTGGCCCATAGGCCCAGTTCAGTAACATAGGTAACAATAGTAGTAATGCATGCAAACCCATCTGGGGAGACTACTCAACCCACCAACCGATACACTGCACCCGTACCAGCCCTACACTCCATGTGGGGAATATCTCAACCCACCCAGCCCTACACTCTACAGTTGCAGCAACGCTGCTCAAATATCAGTAAGTTGAGGCAAAGCCTCCAGTACGTGGATGAACCACTTTCAATACTTCCTCCATCAATACCCCAATCCCATGCAACAGATATTAATAAAAGCATATCATGTAAAATACAATATTAATCAATCATGCAGTTTAGCCAATTTAAACCCCAAGGGTATATCGGTAATTTTGCTCTTTAGGGGTAATTTTCGTAACTTAGCAACTACACAAGCTATTTCAGTAATTTTCAACAGTTTTATGAAGTTTGGTTCCACCATCTGACTAACAGGCCAATTTGCCCATCTCTTACCCATATTGGTCCGTAAGCCCATTGGGCCCAGTTTTAGCCCATCGAGACCCTCTTTTTCTGAAGTACGTTAAGACGTCACACAAACTTACTTACCACCTTGCGGTGCTAGATCTAACAATTACTCTACGTCTTGAGAGCATTCGCATACTCACAAGCCCATGAAATGCCAGAATTTCAGCATTTCGGCTTTTGCCGAATTGAACTAAGAAAGCGTGTTCGGTACACACCTGTTTCGCGACGACTGCTACTGAGATCTCTTTCGATGTCCTAAAATAGATTAGCATAGTTCTTATTTACAAACCATAATCACTAAACCCACAACCTACTTATCCATGATCGAGCCATGTCCCTAAAAGCCTTTGAAACCTTACCTTTTTGCCAAAATCGATAGCTAGCTCCGAATCCGATTGCTCCAACAACTCACGCCTTCAATCCAACACTTAAGAAGACACTAATCATTGACAGAAAACATCAATTAAAAACCCTTAGAGCCACATGCCCCAAATTGGCAGCCTCCCTAGATTTTAGGGACTTCGGCTTTTCCTAACTTTGTAAAATAGGACCAGATCCGAGATGATGACCACTTACCCCTTACTCCTTTTTGATCTCCACGCAATCTGGTGCAGATTTATCTTTCAAATGACGGTAGAACTCGACTCCTGGAGTTTTGAAGTTTCGGCTATAAGCCCCCAAATCTATGGTTTTTCGGTTTTTGGGTGATGAAGGGGATGACAATGTGGGGCTATAACCTTGATGTAGAATTGCCGACAGGTATCTAGGGTTTAGAAAAGATGATTGTCGTTTATTAGGCACAAAAATATCAAAGGATTTGGCTTGGAAGAAATCGGCACAATTAACGTATTTTTCGAGGTTTCGACTTTTGTTGTTTTGGCACAAGTGTTGATGAACAGCAGGTTTGATGAACAGTTTTGAAGAAGAAAAATGAAGGAAGAAAAATAGAGAGAATGATGGTTTCGGCTAGAGAGGAAACGAGAGAAAAGAACAACCCTAAGGTGTTTCAGCAAAAGAAAACGGCACCACTCAACACCCTAAGTGCCGAAATACTAACCTAATACCCCTCTGCCGAAATCCCCTTTCTAATTTCCCTAATTCGGCCAACTCCTAGCCTCTCTCCAAATCCCTCAAATCACTCCCCTTATCACTCCTTAATCCAAGCGTTTAGACTGATTCAAACTCTCCTCTAGCAGAATCCACCTGGACTCCAACACTTACCCCTCCACCACTTAAAAATAAATGCATCTATTTGTCAACACAGAGAATCTATCCCATACTTTCCCCAATGCTCCACACGCCACCTTTTTAGGAGCCTAGTGGCGTCACCCTTGCCACTTTACTAAGGCTCTTTTTGTGATGCAATTTGCCCATATCTCTATACAAGGGCTATCTAGCCAGAACCCCTAACTCCTAAGTCCAAAAATTCAAAAATTCAACCGGGTTTTGGCCAACACATGGGCCTTCTATAAGCCCATTTACCTACTCAGAATATTAATTCCACATTCAGATATAAAATTTTTAAAATCTTTACAAAATATTGAAAACCGCGAATAAATCCGAAAATCAGGATGTTACAGCCGTGGGTCAGTTATGGAACGACTCTGGTCTAATGGGGCTGAGATTTTTAGGGGAATCGTTGGAGTTGCCCGTAATGTGGCTTAATATCAGATTGTTGCCACAGAGAGAATAATGGATGACCTCGACTGCACCTCGAGTAGAAACTAAAAGGTGTTGTGTCACTACTGCGTGATGAAGCCTATCAGTGGTGGCTTACAGTTAAAGAGGGTACTCAGCCCGACTGGTTGACCTGGGAATTTTTCAAGACTGCTTTCTAGGGAAAATATATGGGCGCTAGAAATGTGATGCCTGGAGGAGAGAGATTTTGAATTTAATTCGAGGGGACAAATCTGTGGCTGAATACGAGGCTGAATTTTTGCGACATAGTTGTTATGCGTATGGGATAGTGTCTACTGAATTTGAGCATTGTGTTCGATTTGAGGACAGCCTCAGGGATGATTTAAGGGTTTTGATACCTCCACAGATGGAGTGAGATTTTACTGTATTAGTGGAAAAGGCAAAGATCACCGAAGACGTGTAGCACGTTAAGCGCCAGAACAGTAAGAAGGATAAAGGTAAGAACAAAAGGGTTTGGGAGCCCTCAAGCTCAGTTTTAAGGCCTAAGAAAAAGGCCAGAGTTGATGGACTAGTCAGAGTTGGGGCTTCTGTTGCTGCTACTGGACCACAGCTGTAACAGCCAAATTTTTCAGTGGTGTCGGAAACAGTGATTCGAGATCACTAAATCCGACGAGTAAGTTTAGAAATTTTAACAAATAATAATTATAGGCCAAGCGCGAACTTAAAAGAATTATTTTTAATTAGTGAATTTTGCGATTTTAAAAGATTTAATCAGGTACTTTTGGTCGAAAACGAGGTATCGAGACCTTAGATTTATAAACCGAGCCATAAATATTTTTATAAATATTTATTGAGTGTTATTAAGTTAGTATTAAAGTTTCGTTAGAAAATTTTAACATTTGGTTAGTCAATTAATTAAAATGACTAAATTGAAAATAGTGCGAAATTTATTAAATTGTGATTAAATAGTTTAAGTGATTAAAAAGGAGGGATTTAAAATGAAATTGGACCCAAATTGTATAGGCTAGTCGGTTGGGCAAGAAAATCAGCAAAAAAAGACAAGGAAAAATAAGGGCAAAATGGGAAATTTTGCAAATTAAACATATAAAACAAGACAAATTTAAAAAATCTAGAGATATCATGATTTTTCTTCAGAAAAAACGCCATGGGAGGTATGAAAGCTACTGGTTTTTCATACTTTGACATATGTGAGTTCAATTCTTACCCTTTTCTTTGAGATTTTTATGTTTTTGTGACTTTTACAATTAGGTCCAAGTGTTTAATTCATTAGTTTTTGATTTTATGAACAAAATTAAAAGATATCATTGATAAGTGTTAGCTGTTTATGATGAAATAAAATGAATTTGAAGCTTTGATTTTGTTGTTTGATGATTTTATCAAGTAATTTCAACAGAAATTGATTTTACGACCTAATTGTGAAAAAGTTGTGAATTAAGGTTTAGTGTTAAAATTTTGATTTTCAAAGATTGTGTAATAGTTTAGAATGATGGAATAAAATGTTAATTGAGAAAAATTAGCTTAATAGATGGGCTAATTGAGAAGGACTGAATTGTATGACCTTTGAAATTTAGTGGAAAAATGGTAATAAACATCTTGAACTAAAACAATATTGGACAGTAGAAGTAGACTAACTTTGAAAAATCACCATAAATTTTAGAAATCGAATTAGAAGATGAATAAAATATGAAATCAAAGCTTATTGAGTCTAGTTTTTCATAGAAGAAACGGTGTAAGTAATGGATTTGTAAATTATGAGATATAATGAATTTTGTGAGACAAGGTTAGAATGAATTTGGGTTCCCCTATTTTGACTTTGGAAAATCACCAAAAATTAGAAAAAATTAATTAGAGTCTCAAGTTTATATTCTTAGAATCCTTAATGAGTCTATTTTCAATAGGAATCAATAGGAACATTATCCGAGTTTTGTACTGTGATAGAATTAAGTTTTAGTAAGAGAGGTCAGAACTGTTGGATAGTGAAACAGGGGAAACTTAAATGAATAAACTGTACTAATTGGCTAAACCAAAAATTTTTAAAATTGTATGGTGAAATTATATGTGAGTCTAGTTTTAGCAAAAATTTACAGATCTTAATTTTGAGCTCTGTAGCTCGAATTATAAATAATTGAGTGACTATGACTCATGTGAACAGATTGATGTGAGCATTAATAAGTAAATTGTGAATTCATACTTACAAGAATGTTATATACATTAAGGATGTGGAATGGAGAGGAGGAGGAGGAAAAATATATATGAATATTCAGTTAGCATGGCTAATTTGCATGTTTTAAGCTCATGGACTAAATTGAATAAAAGTAAAACTTTAGGGGGCAATTTTGTAAAAATGTCAAAAATGACTAAATTGAAGGGAATAAATTGTTTTATTATCTAAATTAATAAATTGAATGAAATTATCAATTTAAGATTGGGTGAAATTTGGGAAAATGGTAAATTACCAATATGCCCCTAAATCTTGGTATTTCTGCAATTTAGTCAGGTAGGTTCGGATACCCTGAATGAGCATGTAAATATGAAAATTTAATTATTGTATCGTATTTTATATGATATTTTGAATTGAATATATGAAAAGGATGTTATATGAAACATGAAAATGAATACTAAATAATATAAATTAATTGAAATTATTCTGAAAATTTTGGTAATGCCTCGTATCCTATTCCGGTCTCAGGTACGGGTATGGGGTATTACAACAGCCCTGCATTGATTATGGGAGACGCCATCAGGGCGAGTGTTGGAAAAGGGTTGGGGCATGTTTCAGGTGTGGATCTTTGGAGCACCATATCAAAGATTGTCCATGGAGGCCTTAGTAGATGCAAGCCACTGAGGGGTGTTCAGCAACCACCAAGAGGCCGTGGTCGGGCCAGAGGTGGAAGTGGTTTGGGCTGTAGTCAGAGAGCACCAGGCTGAGGTGCTAGTCATACTAGGGATAGATAGCCAACTCTGGTATATGCTGTACGACGCCAAGAGGATAGAGACGCCTCAGATTTTATCATGTGTACGTTCTTTATTCATGATGTACTTTATAATGCACTGATTGATGTTGGATCTACGTATTGATATATAAAATGTACGGTGTCTGAGACCTTGGGTTTAATGGTTGAAAGCACTACGAGTAAGGTTACTGTGTTGAGTCCATTAGGGCAGTCAGTGAGGGTAAATAAATTGTTTATGGATGTATCCTAGGAGGTTCAAGGAACTATAGTTTTGGCGAACTTAATGGAACTCCCTTTCGGAGAATTCGATTTAATACTGGGTATGGATTGTCTGGTTAAAAACCAAGTGAATTTGGATTGTGCTGCTTAGTGAGTGGTATTGAAAACTGTGGAGGGTAATGAGGTATGGTAATTGGGGAGCTTCGAAATTGTTTGTCAAATGTGATTTCTGCACTAAGCGCTGAAAAGTTGCATCGTAAAGGTCGTGAGGCGTATCTAGCCTACACCGGTATTTCTGATTCTGAGGGTTCTTCTGTTAAAGATATCAGAATAGTTAACGAATTTCTAGATGTTTTCCCCGATGAACTACTTGGGTTACTGCCAAACCGAGAAGTTGAGTTTGGGATTGAGCTCTTGCCTGGTACAGCTCCAGTGTCCATCGCCCCTTATAGGATGGCACCGAAGGAGTTAGTGGAGCTTAAGGCTCGGATTCAAGAGTTACTGGACCGAGGGTTCATCCGCCCTAGTGTGTTTCCATGGGGAGCACCAGTTTTATTTGTGAAAAAGAAGGATGGATCCATGCGTATGTGCATCGACTATCGACAACAGAATAAACTGACTTTTAAGAATAAGTACCCTCTATCGAGGATTGACGATATATTCGACCAGTTCCGTAGTGCTTCTATGTAACAGCCCGGTTTTGACCCTAGTCGAAATTATGGTTTTGGGACCACAAATCCTAGTCTGAAAAATATTTTAATATTATTTTTTGTGTCTGTGGTATGTGAATTTATATCTGTACAGTTTCTGTGATTTAATTTGTCTGTTTCTGTGCTTAATTATGAAAAAGGATTAAATCACGAATAGTGTAAAACTTGAGTGGTAGATGATAAAGCACCTATTTGGCTTGGCTTTTAAGATAAAGGTCCTTGCATGTCAATTGTACCATTTGTTTAAATGGTGGACAATTATTGGCATTAGTGGATGGAAATTTATGTTTTAATAACAAGGGCAAAATGGGAAATTGATTAACATGTTAATATTAATAAAAAACAAAACAAAATGTAGCCATTTTGTTCATCTTTCTCTATCGAAATTAGAAAAGAAGAAAGGGTTTTAAGCTTCATTTCATTCAGCCATGAATATCTATGATTAAGGTACGAATTTTCATCCGTTTTTGATAATTTCTACATTTCTGTGATTGTTACTTCATGTTCTTCAAAGCCCATGTCTGAATTTTTGTTTCTGTTAAAGATTTCATGAAATGCCATTGTTGATATCATGATTTTTGTGATGTTTTTGGATGGATTATGAAGGCTTGTTAGATGAGCTATATGTTTTGTTCTTGAATTTTTGATGAAATGAGCTATTTGGGTTAAATTGTGAAAATGAGGTTTTGAAGGACTAATTTGTGAATTTAACATGTTGTATGGGCTTAATAGAAGCCATGAAAATTTGGCTAGCCCTTGTTGTAAAGAAATTTTACATACTGGTGATTTTGTGAAAAATGGACAAAATTGTCAAAGTTTAAAAATGTAAGGGCTAAAATGTAAAGTGCCCTAAATATGTGTATATGGATTAAATTGAATGAAATCAATGATTAAATGGTTGAACTTATATTGTATTAGATCAAGAACATAGAAAATCAGACTTAGATCAAGGGAAGTCAAAAGTAGTCGAATAGTCGACTCATTTTCGTCCGAAATCGGTACGAGGTAAGGCAAACTACACTTATGTGTTAAGCTGGTTAAATTTTGTGTTTATAAACTGTTATCTGTATTGGATGGCCTTGAGAGCCCAACAAAAGAGAGTTGGTATTGATCTGAATTATCATGTAAGACTGTGTCTGGGACATAGGCATCGATTTGAAATTGAAGTGTAAGACCATGTCTGGGACATCGGCATCGTATCTGTTTTCGTACAAGACCCTGTCTAGGACAGAGGCATCGGTACTGAATTACATGTAAGACCACGTCTGGGACGTCGGCATTGTACTTGTCTGTGAATATTTATTTCGTTTCTGGATTGTCTAATGATAAAGTATGAGATATGAAATGTATAATTTATACAGGTACGTTTGTCATAAAAGATTTCTGAATAGAAAAGACTATGTTTCTGTGAAGTAAGGAAATATTCTATGAGACGGTTGTGAAATCTGGCCATTTACTATTATTTTTATGTTATAATAGTTGGGAATTTGTATTTGACTTACTAAGCTCTTCGTAGCTTACTTTGTGTGATTTCTGTCTGTTTTACAGTTATCGTAGCTACTGAAGGCTCAAGATAGTCGAGAATTGTCACCAGGCTATCAAGCTCTTTTTGGTACTTTTGAAAGTGTTAATATTGTTAAGTATGGCATGTATAGACTATAATGTCTATGTATTAAGTTTTGAATTGTATATATGTTATGCCATGTCAATTGGCTTGCAAATGTTAAGTTTTGTGCATAGTTTTGATGCATGTTTTGAAATGTGCTATGTTCAAATGTGTTTTGGTCATACATGAGCATTGAATTGGTTGGAAATGTTGGTATACTTGTTGGATATTAATGTTTGTAGGATTAGAACCATATGGGGTGGCAAATTGGCTTAAACCAAGCCTGCATTGTGACACACGGCCAGGGAACACGGGCGTGCCTTGTGGCCTTGTGAGAAAGTCAGTAGCTAGCTAAATTTTACACGACCGTGTCTGTTGATCGTGCTAAAAAGTTAGTATAGGACCTCTTTTTGGCACGGTTGGACCACATGGGCGTGTCTTGTGCCCGTGTGAGTCACACGGCCTAGTCACACGGGCGTGTGACTTGGTCACATTTGAAAATATTTATTAAGTTCTGAAATTTCTAAAAGGGTTCGGTTTAGTTCTTACTTTCCCTAAATGTACGTTTTAGGCCTCGTAGACCATCTTAATGGATGAATTGTGGATGAATATTTAAGTATTGATATTCTATGATATCTGTGAATCTGTGTTACTCTAAAATGCTCTGTCTGTCCGGTGACTCCCCTTTCCTATTATGGCGACGGTTACGGGATAAGGGTGTTACATTTTATTGGTATCAGAGCTATGGTTTAGTTTGTTCTAGGACTACCATAGTGTATATGAGTCTAGCTATGCATGCCACTTATTTGAATTTGTGATAGTGTGATGACTCCTGACTTTGAAATGTGCTTTTATATAGCAATGGATCCCAATAGAGCCGCAGCTGACAATGTTGAAAGTAATGCACCTGCTCCCGCGCAGGGTACAGTGCAAAGATGATTCCCAACTGGCTACGAGTAGCCGTGATAGCGAGGCTAAGCAATCCTTCTATCAGATGATGTATGAATGGTTCACCCAATACTTTAGAACCAACCTGGTTGTTCAACAACCTCCACCCCCGGTTAATCCTTCTCAAATTTCTGTTATGCCCTCGGTGAGTCTAGTTAAACTAAGTAGACCACCTGTTGATAAAATTAGAAAGTATGGGGCTGAAGAGTTTCAAGCTACAACGAATGATGATGCTGAACGAGCCAAATTTTGGTTGGAAAATACGATATGGGTATTTGATGAAATGTCTCTGAATCTAGAAGAATGTGTTAAATGCGCCGTTTCACTTCTGAGAGATACGACGTATCATTGGTGGAAAACTTTAATATCTGTGGTTCCGAGCGAACGAGTTACCTGGGATTTCTTCCAAGCTAAATTTCGAAAGAAATACATTAGTTAGAGATTTATTGATCAGAAACGTAAAGAGTTTCTTGAGCTTAAACAGGGCCGAATGTTTGTTACTGAATATGAACAGGAATTTGTGAGATTGAGCCAGTATGCTCAGGAATGTGTATTAAATGAAGCAATAATGTGCAAAAGATTTGAAGATGGACTAAACAAATATATCTGTCTGCTAGTGGGGATTTTGGAGATTAATGAAATGGTAGTGCTCGTTGAGCGAGCATGTAAAGCTGAAGAATTAAGCAAAGAGAAAAGAAAAGCTGATTCTGAAGCTAGAGATGCTAGAAAAAGATTTTCGAGTAAATCATTTCAGTCTGGGTTAAAGAAATTCTGAGATGATCAGAACCGTTCAAATACTAATGTGGGACATTCGAACTGAGATTGAGCTAATCGTATTCAAACACCCGAGCTCCTATTATTTCTGTTGCAAGTGTTGGAAGTGTCCGATCTGAGAAACCTGAATGTAAACACTGTGGTAAAAGATATCCAAAAAAGTTGTAGATTGAATGATCGAGCTTGTTTTTAGTGTGGATCCCTAGATCATTTAATAAGAGATTGTTCTGAACTCACTGAGTAAGAGAATGTACAAAATCCCAGACAGAGTAACACCTCAGCTAGAGGTAGACCTTCCAGAAACACGAGAAATACAAGTGATGATCAAAGAGCAACTACGGATACTGCTATTAGATCTGAGGCCAGAGCACCTGCCAGAGCCTATGCTATCTGAGCTCGTGAGGAAGCCTCGTCTCCAGACGTGATTACTGGTACCTTTACTCTTTATGATACTTCTGTAATTGCATTGATAGACCTTGGATCAATGCATTCTTATATTTGTATGAATTTAGTGCACAGTAAGACTTTGCCTGTAGAGTCTACTGAATTCGTAATTAGAGTATCGAACCCCTTAGGCAAAAGTGTCTTGGTTGATAAAGTCTGTAAGAATTGCCCGTTAATGATTCGAGATATTTGTTTTCCTGCTAAACTGATGCTTTTACCTTTCGATGAATATGATATAATTCTGGGGATGCACTGGTTAACATTACATGATGCTGTTGTGAACAGTAAAAGAAAAGTCATTGATTTAAGGTGTAAGAATGATGAGATAATTTGAATTGAGTCTAGTGATCTGAATGGACTACCAGCTGTGATATCTGCAATGAAAGCAGGGAAATATGTAAAGAAAGGTTGTGAAGCCTACTTAGCTTATGTGTTAGACTCGAAAGTGAATGATAAGAAAGTTGAATCAGTGCCTGTTGTTTGTGAATTCTCTGATGTGTTTCTTGAAGAGTTACCTGGTTTGCCTTCGATTCGAGAAGTCGAGTTTGGCATTGAATTAGTACCTGGTACTACTCTGATTTCGATAGCTCTGTATAGAATGGCTCCAACCGAGTTAAAAGAATTAAAATCTCAGTTGTAAGAATTGACTGATCAAGGGTTTGCTAGACTGAGTTTTTCACCATGGGGTGCTCCTGTTCTGTTTGTGAAAAAGAAAGATGCCACAATGAGAATGTGTATTGATTACCGACAACTTAATAAAGTGACTGTAAAGAACAAATACCCTCAGCCTAGAATTGATTATTTATTCAATTAGTTGAAAGGTGCTAGTGTGTTTTCAAAGATAGATCTGAGATCGTGTTATTATTAGTTGCGAGTAAAGGACTCAGGCATTCCGAAAACTTCTTTCAGAACGAGGTATGGGCATTATGAATTTTTAGTTATGCCTTTTGGTTTAACAAATGCACCTGTTGTATTTATGGATTTGATGAATAGAATTTTCAGGCCGTATTTAGATCAATTTATTGTTGTATTCATTGATGACATATTGATTTATTCACGTAATGTATCTGAGCATACTGAACATTTGAAAATAGTATTACAAATTTTGAAAGATAAACAGTTATATGCAAAGTTCAATAAATGTGAATTTTGGCTGCGAGAAGTCGGTGTTTTGGGTCATATTGTATCAGTTTCGGTTTTCGAGTTGATCTGAGTAAGATTTCAGCTATTCTGGATTGGAAGCCTCTGAAGAATGTATTTGAAGTCTGCAGTTTTCTGGGACTTGTCGGTTACTACAGACGATTTGTAAAAGATTTCTCGATGATTTCAACTCCGTTGACAAAATTGCTTCAGAAAGATGTGAGGTTTGAATGGTCTGAACAATGTCAGAAAAGTTTTGATCGGTTAAAAGCTCTGTTAACTGAAGCTCTGATATTGGTACAACCTGAGTTAGGTAAAGAATTCGTTGTTTACAGTGATGCTTCATTGAATGGACTCGGTTGTGTTTTAATGCAAGAAGGAGAAGTTATTGCTTATGCTTCGAGACAATTAAAGCCGTATAAGAAGAACTATCCAACACACGACCACGAGTTAGCTGCCATTGTATTTGCTTTGAAAATCTGGCGTCACTATCTGTTTGGTGAGAAATGTCACGTTTTTTCTGATCATAAAAGTCTAAATTATTTAATGAAGCAAAAAGATTTGAATTTGCGATAGAGAAGATCGATAGAACTGCTAAACGATTACGAACTTGTGATTGATTATCTTTCCGGCAAAGCTAATGTTGTTGCTGATGCTTTGAGTAGGAAATTGTTGTCTGCGTTGTGTGCTATGAACGCTAATTTAGCACTGTCTGATGATACTTTGGTTTACGCCGAACTGAAAGCAAAACCTTTGTTTATACAACAGATCTGTGAAGCTCAGAAATCTGACAATGAATTGATAGCTAAACGAACTCTGTGTGATTCTAAATTTTGGGTTGATGTTAAAGATTGTTTGAGATTCAGAAATAGACTTTGTGTTCTGAGAAATCCAGAGTTAATTTGGAAGATTTTTTGTGAAGCTCACAACAGTAGATTTTTTTGTACATCCGAGAAGTACGAAAATTATAACAATTTGAAACTACTATATTGGTGGTCAGGAATGAAAATAGATGTTTCTGACTTTGTTTCAAGATGTTTAATTTGTCAGCAAGTTAAAGCTAAACATCGAGTGCCATCTGGATTATTACAACCGATTATGATTCTAGAGTGGAAATGGGATCGAGTGACCATGGATTTTGTTTTGGGTTTGCCTCTGTCTCCGAAAAAGAAAGATGCAATTCGGGTTGTAGTTGATTGTTGGAAGAAATAAGCTCATTTTATTCCGATTCGGTTTGATTATTCGCTCGATAAGCTAGCTGAGTTGTATATTTCTGATATTGTGAAATTGCATAGTGTACCATTGTCAATAGTATCTGATAGAGACCCGATATTTACATCGCGATTCTGGAATAAATTGCAAGATGCTCTGGGTACTAAATTGCATTTCAGCACTGCTTTTCATCCGCAAACAGATGGTCAATCTGAGCGAATTATTCAGATACTCGAGGATATGTTGAGATGTTGCATTCTTGAGTTTGAAGGTACGTAGGAACAACATCTACCTTTGATTGAATTCGCTTATAATAATAGTTTTCAATTGAGCATTAAAATGGCACCGTATGAAGCCTTATATGGTAGAAAGCGTAGAACTCTGTTATTCTGGTCTGAGCTCAGTGAGAATAAGATTTACGGGGTTGGTATGATAAAAGAAACAGAACAGAAAGTGAAAATAATCTGAGATAGTTTGAAAGCTGCCTCTGATCGTCAGTAATCTTATGCGGATTTAAAGCGAAAGGATATCGAATATGAGATTGGTGATAAATTGTTTCTGAAGGTATCTCCGTGGAAGAAACTGTTCCGATTCGGTAAAAAGGGCAAGTTGAGCCTGAGGTTGATCGGACCGTATGAAATCCTTGAGCGAGTTGGGCCAGTTGCTTATAGATTAAGATTACCATCTGAGTTAGAAAAGATTCACAATGTATTTCACGTATCGATGTTTCGACGATATAGATCTGATCCTTCGCATGTAATTTCTCCGTCCGATATTGAAATCCATTCTGACATGACTTATGAAGAAAAGCCAATTCGTATTCTGTCTCGTGAGATTAAAGAATTACGTAATAAAAGAATTTCGTTAGTCAAAGTACTATGGCATAGACATAGAGTAGAAGAGGCTACATTGGAGCCTGAAGATGAATGAAACAGCAATATCCGAATCTGTTTAACGGTAATATTTTTAGGGACGAAAATCCCTAAGGGGGAGAATTGTAACATTCTAATTTTGACCATAATCGCAATAGTGGTTTCAGTACCATAAATTCGAGTCTGAAAAATATTTTAATATTATTTTCTGTGTTTGTGATATGTGAATTTATATCTGTACAGTTTCTGTGATTTAATTTGTCTATTTCCGTGCTTAATTATGAAAAAGGATTAAATCGTGAAAAGTGTAAAACTTGAGTGCTAAATGATAAAGCACCTATTTGGCTTGGCTTTTAAAATAAAGGTCCTTGCATGTCAATTGTTCCATTTGTTTAAATGGTGGACAATTATGAGCATTAGTGGATGGAAATTTATGTTTTAATAACAAGGGTAAAATGGGAAATTGATTAACATGTTAGTATTAATCAAAAACAAAACAAAATGTGGCCATTTTGTTCATCTTTCTCTAACGAAATTAGAAAAGAAGAAAGGGTTTTAAGCTTCATTTCATTCGGCCATGAATATCTATGATTAAGGTACGAATTTTCATCCGTTTTTGATAATTTCTACGTTTCTGTGACTATTGCTTTGTGTTCTTCAAAGCCCATGTCTAAATTTCTGTTTCTGTTAAAGATTTCATGAAATGCCATTGTTGATATCATGAGTTTTGTGATGTTTATGGATGAATTATGAATGCTTGTTAGATGAGTTATATGTTTTGTTCTTGAATTTTTGATTAAATGAGCTATTTGGGCTAAATTCTGAAAATGAGGTTTTGAATGACTAATTTGTGAATTTAACATGTTGTATGGGCTTATATAGAAGCCATGAAAATTCGGCTAGCCCTTGTTGCAAAGAAATTTTACATATTGGTGATTTTGTGAAAAATGGACTAAATTGTCAAAGTGTGCAAATGTAAGGGCTAAAAGGTAAAGTGCTCGAAATATGTGTATATGGATTAAATTGAACGAAATGAATGATTAAATGGTTGAATTTATATTGTATTAGATCAAGAACAAAGAAAATCGAACTTAGATCGAGGGAAGTCAAAAGTAGTCGAATAGTCGATTCATTTTCGTCTGAAATCCGTACGAGGTAAGTCAAAAGTAGTCGAATAGCTGATTAAATTCTGTGTTTATAAACTGTTATCTGTATTGGACGGCCTTGAGAGCCCAATAAAAGAACGTTCATATTGATCTGAATTATCGTGTAAGACTGTGCCCGGGACACAGGCATCGGTTTGAAATTTAAGTGTAAGACCATGTCTGGGACATCTGCATTGTATCTGTTTTCGTATAAGACCCTGTTTGGGACAAAGGCATCGATACTGAATTACATGTAAGACCACATCTGGAACGTCGACATTGTATTTGTCTGTGAATATTTATTCCATTTCTAGATTGTCCGATGATAAAGTATGAGATATGAAATGTATAATTCATACAGGTACGTTTGTATCGTACTAGATTTCTGAATAGAAAAGACTAAGTTTCTGTGAAGTAAGGAAATATTCTATAAGACGGTTCTGAAATATGGCCATTTACTATTATTTTTATGTTATAATAGTTGGGAATATTTGACTTACTAAGCTCTTTGTAGCTTACTCTATGTGATTTCTGTTTATTTTACAGTTATCGTAGCTATTGAAGGCTCAGGATAGTCGAGAATTGTCACCACACTATCAAGCTCTTTTTGGTACCTTTGAAAGTGTTAATATTGCTAAGTATGGCATGTATAGACTATAATGTCTATGTATTAAGTTTTGAATTGTATATATGTTATGCCATGCCAATTGGCTAGCAAATGTTAAGTTTTGTGCATAGTTTTGATGCATGTTTTGAAATGTGCTATGTTCTAATGTGTTTTGGTCATATTTGAACATTGAATTGGTTGGAAATGTTGGTATACTTGTTGCATATTAATGTTTGTAGGATTGGAACCATATGGGGTGGCAAATTGGCTTAAACCAAGCCTGGATTGTGCCACAGGGCCAAGGAACACGGGCGTGCCTTGTGGCCGTGTGAGAAAGTCAGTAGCTAGCTAAAGTTTACACGGTCATGTCTATTGGCCGTGTTAAAAAGTCAATATAGGACCTCTTTTGGTCACGGTTGGACCACATAGGCATGTCTTGTGCCCGTGTGATTCACACGGCCTAGTCATATGGGCGTGTGACTTGGTCACATTTGAAAATATTTATTACGTTCTGAAATTTCTGAAAGGGTTCAGTTTAGTTCTGACCTTCCCTAAATGTACGTTTTAGGTCTCGTAGACCATCTTAATGGATGAATTGTGGATGAATATTTAAGTATTGATATTATATGATATCTGTGAATCTGTGTTACTCGAAAATGCTCTGTCTGTCCGGTGACTCCCCTTTCCTATTCCGGGGATAGTTGCGGGATAGGGGTGTTACATTCTATTTTTTCTAAGATACATCTTTGATCTGGGTAGCATCAACTAAGAGTCAAAAAGGCTGATGTTTTTAAGATAGCATTTAGGATTCGTTACGGTCATTATGAGTTCCTAGTGATGTTGTTTGGACAGACGAATGCACTAGCACCTTTTATGGATTTGATGAACCGAGTGTTCTATCCCTATTTAGATCGACTCGTAGTGGTTTTCATAGATGACATCCTAGTATATTCGAAAACTGAAGATGATCGCGATGCACATCCCCGAATATTTCTGTAAATTCTGAGGGAGAAACAACTGTACACTAAGTTCAGTAAGTGTGTATTCTGGTTACGAGAGGTACCATTTTTAGGCCATGTGGTATCTGTTGAAGGGATTAGGGTTGATCCTTAAAAAATTGAAGCTGTTCTGGATTGGTAGCCCCCTAAGATGGTATCTGAGATTCGAAGGTTTCTGGGTCTGGCAGGGCATTATAGACGGTTTTTTGAGGGGTTTTGATTAATTGATGCACCTCTAACTAAGTTGTTGCTAAGGGTGTGCTGTTTAACTGGACTGATGCTCAACAGGAAAATTTTGGGAAACTTAAGAAAGTTCTGACTGAGGTCCCTGTCTTGATACAACCAGAGTCTGGGAAAGAATTTACTGTCTACAGCGATGCATCACATGTTGGTCTGGGATGTGTGCTGATGCAAGAGGGTAAGGTCGTGGCATATACATCTTGCCAGCTTAAGACTCATGAGGAGAATTATCTGACACATGACTTGGAGTTGGCTGCAGTGGTATTCGCACTGAAAATTTAGAGGCATTACTTATATGGTGAGAAGTGTATCATTTACACAGTTCACAAAAGCCTCAAGTATCTCCTCACTTAGAAGGAGTTAAATATTAGGCAGCGTAGGTGGATCGAGCTGCTTAAAGACTATGACTGTTCGATTGAATACCATCCTGGTAAGGCCAAAGTGGTGGCTGACGCACTAAGCCGTAGGGTTATATTGATCTGAGGGTGATGTTTTCTCGTCTCAGCTTATTTGATGATGGTAGCTTGTTTCCCAAGCTACAAGTTTATGAATTATTGGGTCCTCGTGTCTGGCAAGTAGAGAGTGGGGGAACTTTAGACTTTGGACTGAATAGTGAAGGGGTACTGTGTTTTTGTGGGAGAGTCTGTGTACCGAGGGATACTGATTTGAGGTAGTCTATACTACGAGAGGTGTATAGTAGACCGTATGCTATCCATCCTGGCGGGAATAAGATGTACCGAGACCTTCGAAAGTTATATTGGTGGCCAGGTCTTAAGAGTGAAGTGTAAGATCCCAAACCCCGCCTAGACGCTATGGCCAAAATCTGGCGTGTCACATTGAAGTGTTTTTTGAAAACCATGTTCTCATTGAAAACCCTTCTTACTATTTAAACCCCCTGGCCATTTTAAAACTTGTGAAAACCTTAGTTTCCGTTGGTTTATAAAAAGTCATTCTCTTGTAAAACATTATTCCCTTTAAAACTTTATTTGCTGCGGAAGCTTAGTTTAAAGTGTTGTGGAAACGTGATATTTTGAAAAACAGTTATTGTTTTGGAAAAGAAAACCGTGTTCTACTTTAGCAGTTATAAAATAGTATATAAAATTCCAAATTTAGAACCAAAAATTAAAAGAGGCCTTGTTACAACCTAGATCAAATATAAGTACTTTTAAATAGATAACTTAAAAGAAAGTTGGAAACAATAGCAGTTGTGTGGCCACCTCCGAGTCCCCCGCAGTTTCGATCCTCCTAATGTTGGGGATTACCTGCACAGTTAATAAACGGGGTGAGTTTATGAAAACTCAATGTGTAATCCCCTCCTAAACTAAAACAGTTAGTAGACAGACAAAATTCAGAATCAGTCAGGGCCGGAGCCCATTACAGTAATAGAATAATGTGTGTGGGCCAAAGCCCAGTACAATTTCACTTGGGTCTCAGCCCTCATTAGAATCAATTGGGCCTAGCCCATTCTCAAAATCAGTAACAGTTAGGCCTAGCCCATTAACAGAGGTGGGCCTAAGCCCAGTATAGAATCAGTATCAGATGCAGATATGCAGACAGATTCCCAGCCCAGTCCAACCAGCACACCACCCGTACCAACCAACACACCATGTGGGAATAAAATCGACCCACCCAGCCAACACACCAAGCTTAGCACCGGTTGTGGCACTAAGTCAACAGGATGGCTCAACGTCGTAGACAGGATGGCTAAAGGCCGTAAATATCGTAGCAATGCTGCCAGTTAACAGAAAGGCTATAAGCCATAAGTATCACAAAAAGACTAAAGCCTTATGCAGAACGACTACAGGCCGTACACATCCTCCGTCCATAATAACCCAACCCCATGCAATATGTCATGTCATAAATATTACGTACATGCAAAGTCATACTCAACACAATCATTTATGTAAATCATAGGCACATCAGTCATACGGAACATAAGGGCATAATCGTCATTCTACCATATAGGGGTATTACGGTCATTTTACACTACAAGGGTATTTTGGTGATTACACAAACTGGGATCTTAACAACCCAACAAAAGGTCCACCGTCGCCTCGTGCGACTTAAGTAAGCTAAACAGACATAACGGTGCAAATGGCCCGAAGGCCCATTACTCGACCCAAGTGGGCCCACACCCTTGTGTGGCCCATTTAGCCCAAATTAGATATGGCTATGTGACCTACATAGCCCAGTCTAATAATTATCACAAATTGCATATTTAATCCATGTACGGCCCACACAGTTCATCTAGGCCCAGCGTGGCCCAGAACTACCTAAGTCGTGTGAGTGACATGACAAGTCTATCTACATCCCACTTAACAGTGAAGTTTACAGAAGCAGGCCCACAGGCCCATCGGTCCCATCAAAGCCCAGAAAAACCTTAACACACAAGAACACTTGTGGTAGCCTCTATAGTCTGTTGCCCATGATTTGTGGGCTCGGTTCGCCCCTCTTGAGTTTGCATGCTGGTGAGGCCCAGAATGCCGAGGTTTCAACTTTTTAACTTTTGTCGACTTTCAACAAAGAAGGGTGTGAATACACACCTGTTAATGAGAATGCATCGAAGTCTACGATCACTAACTTTGGTTAAGTAGGTATGGAACAATCCCTCTTCAAACCCAGTGATCACCAACTCATCTTGTTCACTTCTATTTAAAGCCAGCTTCTCACCAATTACCATGTTAGCTTCCCGATGTGGGATTACTTTCAACCATTAGGAAAATTTCTTATTTTTATATGACTATTTCAACCATAGAGTTCTAGTCCAACTTCACCTCCTACACAGGTGGAACAGCAAAATAAAAACTCCATTGCGCATCCCAAGGCTTAAACCTTAGACCTCACAGTTACACAACACGCAGCCTTGCCACTACACCACAATGCTTTTTGTGTCACCATTTTATCTTCAATTAATTATAAGGTCTATAGGTCAAAGTCCAGGTTCCTTTAAAAGAAAAACCAAAATAAATTGCAAGAGCCAAGACTTGATGCCAGGCTCCCTTGCAACCTTAATGACGCCACAACCACTAGACCACTTGTTTCCTTGTGTCATTTATTTATCACAATAATTTAAAAGGCTTTCATCCAAGCACCAAGGGTTTTATTCACTTAAAACCAAAATTTTTGCTAAAGCCCAAGCTTGAACCCAAGATTTCTCTAACACTTCTGAAAGCCATTAACCATCAAAGTAGACATTTAATTGTGTCATTTCCTTGCACAATTAAATGCTTATATACAACCTCCTTACGGACCCATATTCAAGGGCCAATACTTCTAGACCCAAATTTGGGGCGTTACATGAAGTCATCGAATTTGTGAGTAAATGTCTAACTTGCCAACAGGTTAAGGCTGAACATCAGTTACCTTTAGGATTACTTCAGCCAGTTAAGATTCCACTTTGGAAGTGGGAGAAAGTAACTATGGATTTCGTAAGTGGGCTACCCCTAATGCCTACTAAGAAAATTTGATATGGGTCATCGTGGATCGATTGACCAAGTCTGCCCATTTCATACCAGTCCGTACTAATTACTCGTTGCAAAAGCTGGCTAAGTGTACATGTCAGAGATAGTAAAGCTGCATGGGGTTTCAGTTTCTATAATTTCTGATAGGGATCCTTGCTTCATGTCTCGGTTCTAGAAGAAGATGCATGGAGCTCTAGGTACAAGGTTAGACTTCAATACTGCGTTCCATCCTTAGACAGACGGTCAGCCGAAGAAGGTGATTCAGGTACTGGAAGACATGTTAAGGAGTTGTGTGATAAATTTTTTAGGAAGTTAGGAGGATTACTTGCCGGTAGTAGAGTTTGCATATAAGAACAACTATCTGTCTAATATACAGATGGCACCTTATGAGGCATTATATGATCGTAGGTGTCGTACTCCTTCGTGTTGGACTGAGTTGGGTGAACAGTAAATTCTGGGTACTAAATTGTTTCTGATACCAAAGATAAGGTTAGATTAATTCGTGACAGACTGAAGGTAGCATCAGACAGACAGAAGTCGTATGCGGATCTAAAGCGCAAGGAGATTGAGTATTATGTGGGGGAACTTAGTTTTTCTCAAGGTCTCGTCATGGAAGAAGGTAATGAGATTTGGATGGAAGGGCAAGTTAAGCCTTAGGTTTATTGGGCCTTACCACATATTGAGACAGATGGGACCGTTTCCCTATCAGCTAGAGTTACCTCTAGTGTTGGAGTGGATTCATGATGTGCTCCACGTCTCTATACTGAGGCGTTACCGCTCTGATCCAACGTATATTATCTCGACTGAGGAGGTTGAAGTTAGACCAGATCTGACCTTTGAAGAGGAGTCGGTTCAGATCCTAGACAGTGATGTTAAGGTCTTGAGGAAAAAGTTTATTCCACTGGTTAAGATACTTTAATGTAATCATAGTTCTGAGAAGGCCACGTGAGAACCCGAGGAAGCGATGCAACAACAATACCCTTATCTATTTTGAACAGGTAAATTTTGGGGTTAAAATTATTGTATTTATTTTTGTATGCTGTGACACACAAGTGTGTATCTACTTCAGTGGTTACATGTTCTGTGAAGTGTCTGAGAAGTCTTGGGTTCAAGCTTGGGCTTATGCAAAAATGTTTGTGTTTTCCTAGATAAACCCTTGGCTCTAGACATTAGGCTATTAAATAAAAATGGGTAAAACATGTCATTAAAAAAAGCCTGTTGGTCCAGGGGATAGTTCCGTGTTACTGTTGCTAGGAGACTTGAGTTCGAGTATTTCTACATGCAAAGGGTGTTTATTTTGCTACTCTTGTCGTATGAGTGGTAAAGGTTGACCGAAGTTTTGCTGAGGGAGTGGAGTTTGAAAATGGTGGTTGAGGAGATTATGGTGGAGACGTTTTAGGAGGAAATTAAGGGATTTTGAAGGAAGGGGAATGTTGGTGTCAATTTTGGACTCCCAACACTTTGAATTTAGCTTTGTGACTGTCAAGTGCTCTTCATTTCGATGGCTACCCCTTTTTACTTCATTTCGTTTTTGTTTGAAGCTGAACGCTACCTTGACTGTTTGGGTATTTTTCCTTCTCCATTCTTTTCGATTTTGCTTTCCCATTTGACCATTTCTCTACTGTTAGCCAATTCTCTTTTTATCTACTATTATACCTAACGTGCCCATCATTGTACCCTAAATCGAATACCATTCTTCACCTCTCAATCGGTTCTGCGCCGTCATCATCCTCTTTTGTGTAGTTGCCGAATATCCATTTCTTTTCTCTCTCATTTCCTTCGACTTTTACTGAGTATCCCTTCTTGTATTGTGAAAATCGAATGCACTTCCTCCCATTTCGTTCTTTCAGTTCTCTTTTCTTTATATTTTTGTATTGATTAGTCGAATATTCCATCTCAGGTTCGAGTGCTTAGTTATGGTTTTCTTCCCTTTTTCTACTGTGATAGTCTATTCTATTTAACACCCTTTTATGTTACTAATTTTTGTTAGGGAACTGGTCGTGTCAGCCTTGCTTCTGTTGAAAATTGGCTTTCGGCTTTTGTTGGGGGTGTGGGCCGAATTGCTTTCCTTCTTTTCTGGCTTAGCGCATTTGGTAAGTACTATATACTTGGTTCAAAGGCTTGCGTGTAGGGTAATAGTTAACAAGTTGCAATTGGGATGGAGGTGGTCATTGAGGACTATAAGCGACTTCTTGCAATGGTTTTAGTGTGATCGATCAATGTGAGTAGAAGGTAATCTCTTGAACAGGTATTGGCTAAGCTTCCTTTCAACTCGTTTGTTAGGTATTTAACCAAAGTTTCTGTTTGTAATAGGTTGGAGTGCTCGTGGGCTAATTTGCACGGTTTCGCAACTAGGTGTGTAAACATTGCTAAATCATAAATCGGCAGGAGCCGAAAAATATTACCATTGATGCTACACGGGCGTGCGCTCGTTCGTGTGTTCGTCCGAACAGCTAAACATGGGCAGTTGATCGTAGAGGCCACCACGAGCAATTTCGTGGGCTTAGGCCGCTTTGGGCCACGTTGGGCCAAAATAGGCTATGTGGGCCCCACGATAGCGTGGGCCCCACGACGGCGTGGGCCCCACATGAATAAAATATATGGACGGGTGGTGATTATTGGGCCAGGCTATGTAGTCCACACGGCCAAGGCCATTTTTGGGTTTCGGGGGCCACACGAGTGTGTGGGCCCATAATGGGCCGCATTGCGGGCCTTGGGCCCATTTTTATTGTTTGGCTGTTAAGGTCACATGGGTCGCCTGAGACAATTATGACCTACTGTTGGGTAGATAACTATATCTAGACCCCAATCTGATGAAATGACTATTTTGTCCCTATGAGGTAAAATGACGGATATGCCCCTATGTTATGTATGACTGTATTGAGCATGCCATTTTATATATGTTGCATACATGTAGGATATTATGATGTGATGCATGAGGTTGGGTGATTATGATTGGAGGAAGTGTACTGTTTTGGCAGCTCTACTATAATTTCTATTTAGTGCCGCAATCGGTGCTATTTTTGGTGTGTAGGGATGGGTGGGTTAATTTTATCCCCACATGGTGTTTAGGGTTGGACGGAGTGGTCTGTAGAGGTTGGATGGGTAGAGGTTCTGTTTGCATATCTGTACTGTGACCGCTACTAAATTGGGCTAAGGCCGACACTGATTCTGATACTATAATGGGCTAAGGCCTTATCTGATATTAAACTGTTACTGAAATGGGCTTAGACCTAGACGGTAAATGCTTACTGTATGACTGACTATTTTTTAGGGATTACACACTGAGTTTTCATAAACACACCCTTTTTTTTTAACAGGTAATTTAAGTGGATCGGTGCTGCGAAGTACTCGAAGGTGGCTACACAACCGCATTTGCTTCCATTTTTAACTTTTAATTCATAAGTAATTTAATTTCTGTATTTGTTTTGTACTAAGGCCTCTTCAAGTTTTTATTTTTATTTGGGATTTGTTTACTTTGACTTATATCTGTTAGTAGTAGGTCACGGATTTTCAAAATATAAACAAATGTTTTTTTCTAAAACACCACATTTATACAGCATATTTTGGAAGCTTCCACAACAAATATTGTTTTAAAGTGTAATAACAATCTAATATGATTAACATTTTGCTAAAATGACTTGAGTTTAACAATGAACAAGTTATCCTAAATTTTTGTGAAAGATCCTGAAGAGGTTTTAATGTAGAACGGATTTTGTACATTATTATGTTTTTCGAAAAACACTCCAATACTACATCACAGATTTGACCATAATGTCTAGGTCGAGTTTGGGGTCTTAGAATGATGATGCAAAGAGGGCTGAGTTTTGACTCGAGAACACTATCAGAGTATTTGATGAATTGCCATGTACTCTAGATGAATGTATTAAGTGTGTTATATCTTTGCTCAGAGACAATGCATATTATTGGTGGAAAACGTTGATATCTGTAGTTTCGAAGGAACTGGTCACCTAAGAGTTCTTCCAATCTGAATTCCGAAATAAGTATATAAGTCAGTGATTTCTTGATTAGAAACATAAAGAGTTTCTAGAATTATAACAAGGCGGAATGACTGTGATTGAGTACGAAAAAGAATTTGTACGATTGAGCAAATATGCTCGGGAATATGTTTCTACTGAAGAGATTATGTGTAAGCGGTTCTTTGAGAGGGCTTATAAAGCCAAGGATCTCAGCAAAGAAAAGAGAAAAGCTAATTTTGAAGCAAGAGATTTGAGAAAGATATCATCTATTAAATCTTATCAGTCTGCATCAAAAAAATTTCGAGACCCATTTAATCATTCTAATACATCAGTGGGGCATTCAAATAGAGATTGAGTAAGACAACAGTCAAGCTTCAAAGCTTCAGCTACTTCGATAGCTAATGTTGGAAGTGCGAGACCCAACCGACTTTAATGTAAACATTGTGGCAAATGGCATCCTAGTGATTGTAGATTGAATGACAGGGCTTGTTTTAAATGTGGATCATTGGATCATTTTATCCGTGATTATCTAGAGTTGGCTAAGTAAGGTATAGTACAGAATACGAGGCTGAGTAGCACTGCAGCTAGGAGTAGACCACCCAGAAACACAGGAAATGTGAGTACTGGTAGAGATGCGGCACGAGACACTACTGCAAGATCTGATGCTAGAGCACCTGCACGGGCCTACGCTATTCGCGCTCATGAAGAAGCATCATCTTTAGATGTTATTACCGATACTTTTACTCTTTATGATACTAAAGTTATTACATTGGTAGATACATGATCAACTCGTTCGTATATATGTGTGAATTTAGTATCCAGTAAGACTTTGCCTATAGAGTCTACTGAATTTGTAATTAGAGTATCGAACCCCTTAGGCAAGTGCATGTTGGTTGATAAAGTGTGCAAGAACTATCCATTGATGATTTGGGATATTTGTTTTCCAGCTAATCTGATGTTGTTACCATTTTATGAATTTGATATAATTCTGGGTATGGATTGGTTAACGTTGGATGATAGTCTTGTGAATTGCAAATGAAAGATGATTGATTTGAGATGTTAGAATAATGAGATTACCTGAATTGAGTCAGATGATTTGAATGGCTTGTCAACAGTGATTTCATCAGTGTTAGCTTAGAAATATGTGAGAAAGGGTTGCACAACTTATTTTGCTTATGTGCTAGATACGAAAGTGACAGGAATGAAGATCAAATCAGTACCAGTTGTGTGTGAGTATCCAGATGTGGTTCCCGAAGAATTACCGGGTTTACCACCGATCTGAGAGGTTGAGTTTGGTATTGAGTTAATGCCGGGTACAACGTCAATATTGATAGCTCTGTATAGAATTGCAAGAACTGACGGATAGAGGTTTTGCAAGATTGAGTTTCTCACCTTGGGGTTCTCTTGTGTTATTTGTGAAGAAGAAAGATGGCACGATGATAATGTCTATAGACTACCGACATCTTAATAAAGTGATGATCAAGAATAAATATCCTCTACCCAGAATAGATGATTTGTTTGATCAATTGAAAGGGTTACAGTGTTTTCAAAGATAGATTTAAAATTGGGTTATTACCAGTTACGAGTTAGAGACTCTGATGTGCCAAAGACAGCTTTTCGAATAAGGTACGAACATTATGAATTTTTAGTTATACCTTTCGGACTAACGAGTGCTCCTGCAGCCTTTATGGATATAATGAACTGAATTTTCAGACTGTACTTAGATCGATTTGTTGTTTTATTTATTGACGACATTTTGATTTATTCATGAGATGAAACTGAGCATACCAAGAATTTGAGAATTATATTGCAGACTCTACGTAATAAACAATTATATGCAAAGTTCAGTAAATGTGAGTTCTGGTTACGTGAAGTTGGTTTCCTGGGGCATATTGTGTTAGCATCGAGTATTCGAGTAGGCCCTATTAAGATATCTGCAATTATGGATTGGAAGCCTCTGAAAAATGTTTCTGAGGTCCGTAGTTTTCTAGGACTCGCTGATTATTATAGATAATTTATGAAAGGCTTTTCGATGATTGTGAATCCGTTAACGAGATTGCTTCAGAAAGATGTAAAGTTTCAATGGTCCAAGAAATGTCACAAAAGTTTTGATCAGTTGAAAGTTCTTTTTACTAAAGCTCCGGTGTTAGTATAGCCAGAATCGGGTAAAGAATTTGTGATCTATAGTGATGCATCGTTGAATGGTCTGGGCTACATTTTGATGTAGGAAGGAAAAGTCATAGCTTATGGCTCAAGACAGTTGAAGCCACATGAAAAGAATTACCCGATACACGATTTAGAGTTAGCAGCCATTGTGTTTGCATTAAAGATTTGGCACCATTATTTGGTCGGCTAGAAATGTCATGTTTATTCAGATCAGAAGAGTTTAAAATACCTGATAAATCAGAAATATATAAATTTACGACATCAGAGATGGCTAGAATTGTTAAAAGATTACGAGCTAGTTATTGAATGCCATCTGGGAAAAGCAAATGTTGTCGCTGATGCAATAAGCCGAAAATCTTTATTTGCTTTACAAGCAATGAATACTCAGTTGGCTCTATTTGATGGCGGCTCAATTGTAGCTGTGATGAAAGTGAGACTGTTGTTTGTAGAACAGATTTGTGAAGCTCAGAAAGTTGATAATGAAATGTTAGCAAAACAAGGTCATTGCGATTCGAACCCTGATTCAGAGTTTCAAGTTGATTCTGAGGATTGTTTAAGATTGAAAGGCCAAATATGTATTCCAAGAAGTTCAGAATTGATTCAGATGATTTTGATCGAATCATATAGTAGTCATTTATCTGTTCATCCGGGAAGCACGAAAATGTATAATGACTTGAAATGGCTTTATTGGTGGCATGGCATGAAATGTAATATTTCAAAATTTGTTTTGAAATGTTTGATTTGTCAGCAAGTTAAAGCTAATCATCAGGTACCATCTGATTTATTGCAACTGATTATGATTCTCGAGTGGAAATAGGATAGAGTGACTATGGATTTTGTTTCGGGTTTGCCCCTATCTTTGAGTAAGAAAGATGCAATCTGGGTTATTGTTGACCAGTTGACAAAATCGACTCATATCGTTCTTGTAAGAATAGACTATTCGCTTGAAAAGTTAGCTAAGTTGTATATCTTTGAGGTTGTGAGATTACACGGAGTACCTATTCCTATTGTTTCGGATAGAGATCTGAGGTTGACATTGAGGTTTTGGAAGAAATTACAAGATGCACTGGGTAAAAAACTACATTTTAGTACCGCATTTGACCCACAAACAGACGGTCAATCTAAGCGAGTTATTCAGATACTCGAGGATATGTTGAGATGTTGCATTCTTGAATTTGAAGGTACGTAGGAAAAATATTTATCATTGATTGAATTTGCTTATAACAATAGTTTTCAATCGAGCATTATAATGGCACCTTATGAAGCTTTATACGGTCGGAAGTGTCGAACACCATTGAACTGGACTGAACTTAGTGAGAATAAGATTTTTCAGGTCAATTTGATTAAAGAGACTAAGCAAAAAGTGAAAGTAATTCTTGATAGTTTGAAAGCAGCGTCAGATCGACAGAAATCATACGCACACTTGAAATGGAAAGATATTGAGTTTCAGATCAAGGATAAAGTATTTTTGAAAGTATCTCCATGGAAGAAAACACTTCAACTCGGTCGTAAAGGCAAATTAAGTTTGAGATTCATCGGTCCATATGAATTTATTGAGCGAATTGGATTAGTTGCTTATTAGCTAACATTGCTGTTTGAGTTATAAAAGATTCATAATGTATTTCATGTATCGATGCTTCAACGATACCGATCTGATCCTTCGCATGTTATTTCCCCGACCAAAGTTGAAAACCAGTCAGATTTATCGTATACTGAAGAACCGATCTGAATTTTAACTCGTGAGATCAAAGAGCTGAGAAATAAAAGAACAGCGTTAGTGAAAATATTATGGCATGGACACAGGGTAGAAGAAGCTACCTGTGAACCCAAGGATGCTATAAGAAAGCAATATCCAAACCCAAGGATGCTATAAGAGGGGAGAGTTGTAACAACCCAGTTTTAGCTTAAATAGGAACAGTGGTTTCAGAACAACAAATTTGATGTCATAAAATTATTTTAATATTTTTTTCGGTGTTTACAACATGTGAATATATGTGTGAAAATTTTGTGAGCTAATTTTATCATTTAATAGCTCAATTTGAGAAAAAAGGACTTAATCGCATAAAATGCAAAAGCAGCATGCTATAAGTTAAAAGTGCTTAATTGCTATGTTTATTAAATGAAAGGTCCTTATGTTGTAATTAGACCATTGATAGTGGAGATGGACATTAATGGTCTTATATTTTATGTTTCAAGTGTTTATAAACCAAGGTTAAAATGGTAAAAATAGAATTAATGTATAATTGAAATAAAACAAACATGAAATTAGTCCATTATCATATTTTTGCATTGAATTTGAAGAAGAAATGAAAGCTTGAATGTTTTTAGGGTTTCAGCAACTTGAGGCTTTGATTAAGGTACGATTTTAGCTTGGTTTTTGATGATTTCTATGTTTTTGTGATCGTTGCTTTGTGTTCTAGATATCCCATACTTTAATTGTTGAAAGTGTTAATGATTTTGTGAGCTTCCATTGATGAGCTATTATGTTCTTTGGTATTTGATGATGAAATATGAATTGTTGTTGATAGATTTTAATGTTTTGTAAAGTGATTGTTGACAAAAATGTCTTATAAGGATTAAATTGTGAAAAGTGTAAATTGAGGGGTTAAATTGTGAAATAAATGTGAAATATGGGTTGATATATATACTGGGAGAAATCGGCTAGCATGTATTTGAAAGAAATTGGGTAACTTTGTGTATTTGTGAAATGAGGACTAAATTGTAAGAAATGAGAAACTTTAGGGGCTAAAGTGCAAAAATTCCCAAATATGTGTGTGTGGACTAAATTAAATGTGTTGATGAATAAAGGAGTTAATTTTGAATGTATATAGATCAAGAACGAAAGAATATGTGAATGAGCTAAATGACTCAGGTACATATGAAATTCATACGAGTATTGAAAAGGGGAAATATTTGATGAACTCAATTAAGACATTTAATATATGTTCAATGAGAAAGATTTGTGAATTTGAATGTGATTAGCTATGTTAAGCATATTGAATTGGTATGCAAATGTTCATGTGATGACTCTATTTGTATATGGCTTACTAACCTTTTAAATTTTACTTTGTGTGTTCTTTCCTTGTTTTATAGATTATCAAAGCTAGCTCAAACAACAGGGATCATCGGGAAACATCATCACACTATCGACTACTTGTTGGTATTTTTGGATGCTTGCAAATATGGCATATGGCATGTATAGGCTAGTGAGTTGATGAAGTGTTTTAAGGTTTGATATAGCCATGAGATTTGGCTTGCTTTTTGTTGGAAATGTTTGTATGTATTTGGCCGTATAAGTTGGCTTGATTTATGTGTTTGTTAAGTGATATATGTGAATTATAATTGACCTTGTGTTTTACCATGTTGTCATGGTTATTAATATGGATAAATGGTATCTCATTTGACTAGTTATAAATTGGTGTATTAATGCTTGAAGAATGGTATATTTTGGTATGATTTGTACATGATAAATTGATATGTTTGAGAAGCATGACTTAGTTGATGGAAATGTGATAAAATGCATTCAGAAGTTATGTAAGTTGTGATGACTTTGACTTAATGATTTGGTATGTTTTGAATGTGAAATTGAGTGGCTGAAATGGTTGAGTATAGATGACATGATGTGTGTATGAATTGGCATGTTTTGGCTACCTATATATGTGTTGAAATGGTACCATTTTGGTTATTTTGTCTGCATGAGAAAAGGGTGGCAAATTGGCTTTACAAATGGCCTATTTTTGTCCACACGGGCAGAGACAGGGGCGTGTGTCTCAGCCGTGTGTCCCCTAGGGTACCTTTTCGAATTAAGTAAGTATACCCTACAGGTTTGGCACGACCTAGACACACGGGCGTGTCTACTGCTCGTGTGTGTCACACGGGCTGGCACATGGGCGTGTGGCCAAGTTAGTAACCTCTCTAATTTTCGCACGGTCATGGCACACGGGCGAGTCTTCAGCCGTGTGGTACAGTCAGTATGTATGCCCTGCTTTCACACGGTCTGTGACATGGGCGTGTCTGGTGACCGTGTGAGGCATACGACCTGTTCACATGGGCGTGTGACCCTTATATGTTTGAAAATTTCCTAAGTTTCCCATTGTTTGCATATGTTATCGGTTTAGTCCCGAACCACTTCTAAGCATGTTTTACTGTCTCGTAGAGCCTTACAAGGGACATTGTGAATGTTTTGAATGGATTTTGAGTATGCCTATTTTTAGTAAACTATCTCCCTCTCCTCACCTATAAACAATACCTCATTTTCACATTTCTATGCATCCCTCATAATTCATCATTTTCTCCTCTCTAAATTCTCTTAGCATTCTTCTTTTCTCCCTACGCCTATCATCATTTTTCATAAATATTTTAGCATTTGAGCCTCTTAAGGAACCCTTGGTCAGCCACCTTGGAGAGCTATTAGCAAAGGAGTGAAGCAAAGGAACAAAGGAGCCTCGTCAGTTAGAGTCTTGGGTGACAGCCACTCGAAATTGGGTTTAATCTTTCGTTCCTTTAATTTAATTTAAAGATGCTTGCTATGTGTTCTTTGTTCTTGTTTACAACAGTGTTAGCTTAATTTTATTTAAGCTAGGATGATTACTTTGATTAAATAATATTTTTAGATTCATGCTTATAATGTTTGTGCCTGAATCCATCATGTTTTCAATTAAAATCAAGTTTTTATTTAGTTCATATGTGATTGAAATGAACCTGAATTACTGAGCGATTTTAACTAGACGATGGCTAGTGGACACATAATTGAAATGTGCATACTCAATTTTGATCCTAGCCCGATTAAATTGCAGGTTGCATAACAACCCTAACTAGGCTCTGTTATCGTCATAGTTCTTACATTTGTGTGATTAAACTATTTCAAACCTAACACGCCCCTATTACCTCGCACGAATACTAAGAAACCCTTAGTAAATAAGGATCAGTAAAATGCGTATTTACAAAGTAAAGGATTCCAAAAGGACATAACATGGTTTCCAAACTCATGAAAGATCGAGTTGCCATGGAATGTTTTTCCGAATATTATTCAGCATGTTGACAGTAAGTTGAGTTTAATTAAAGTAATTGTCCTAGTTTATTTATGTTATAATTGTTGCAAATTGTGTTTAATTTTGCTAAAATCTATTTCATTCATATAGTTTGCATAGTTAGGTTAATTTACATTAAGGATCATTGCATTTAGTCTAATATATTTTAATCATCACTTCTCAACTAAATTGTGTTTTTATTTACCAAATTGTTAATACAATTTTACAAATTAAGTGACTTAGTACAAAAACAATCCCTGTGGAGATGATAACTCGATACTTACTTATTACCTGATAGCGACTATGTACACTTACACAAACCTACACGTTACAAGTTTTTGGCGTCGTTGTCGAGGATTGTCAATTGTTGCCATAGTCATTTCTTATGTGAAATTATTTATTTTCGATTTGATTTATTTCTAACATTACTAACTTATTCTTTTTAATTTTGTGATTTTCTTTTCAGGTGTTTATGAGCATAGATCGAATTATCAATTTACTCCCTGTATACCCTGAAATTGGGTGAACTTTTAGACAAAGAAGACGCGAATGAATAGCTCAAAGGCAAGTCGAGATGGACCTTGGAAATCAGAATCAAGACCAAGATAATGATGCCAATCATGTACAAAATCCCATCCTCGTTGCCAATGATAGGGATCGATGCATCGGACATTATGTGTAACACCCCGAACCCGAGACCGACACCGGAGTCGAACACGAGGTGTTAACAGACTTTAAACCCCTTATAAAAAATATTTCCTAGACACTGCCAATCTGCGTACTAGTCGCTTTAAAAATCATATATTGAGTTTCACAACACGAAAATCAGTTTCGTGATTTTTCCCTGAAACTAGACTCATATGCCCATCTACATATTTTTTTATAGAATTTTTGGTCGGGCCAATTAGTACAGTTTATTAGTCAAAGTCTCCCATGTTACAGCGATCGACTACCCTGACCTTTGCACATTATGACTTGGATATCTCCTTGTACAGGGCTCCAATACTTATGCCGTTTGTTTCTATAGAAACTAGACTCAGAGAGGAATCTATACATATATGGTATGACTCCTAATTATCTCTGGTTAATTTATAATGAATTTCCAAATTCGGAACAGGGAATCCAGAAACCGTTCTGGCCCTGTCTCACGAGAACCTGAATATCTCTTAACATACGGTCCGTATGATTGTTTTGTTACTTTCCTATGAAAGTAGATTCATCAAGGTTTGTTTACATAATTTATTCACTATTTAATTCCATTCCTACTATTTTTAGTGATTTTCCAAATCTACATCACTGCTGCTGTCAGCATCTGCCTTTAAGGTAGACTTTACCTATTTCATGGTTTCCATGATTCAACTAGCCCTTTTTGCATAAATAGCACAATTTATGAAAGTGATTAACCATCCCCGTGGCCAATCCTTGTCAAGCATATCCACACCAAATGATTATAACATTATACTCAAACACATATAAGCCATTTTCGCATGGCTATCCAAAATTTATACAAGTCCAAAGGGTCCACGACCCACAACAAACGGGTAGTCCTATACATGCCATTTCGAAGTTCAACCAAAATTGTACCAAAAGGGGGGGCTTTGATAGTGTGGGCGACTTTGACTTCAAGATCCCGAGTCCGATAGCTGGAGAACCAAATCTATAAAACAGAGGAGCAATGAAACGGAGTAAGCAATTTATGCTTAGTAAGTTTTGAGCAAGGAATTCCAGCACAACAAAAGTATAGCATTCATATAGCTAAACGGATAATTTCATATGCACAAATTTACGATATCGTACTTGCTTCACATTATCAACCCTTATGTACATACACAAAAGATCAACTCAGCCAAAGGCCGGTAGCTCGTTTATCAACTGAGCGAATACTTATTTGTAAGGGCTCAACTAAATTCAAACACATACGAAACATACCTCAATGTTGGGATGTTTCGAGAGTATTAACTGGAATTTTACAGCAAGTTCATTCATTCCCAAATCACGTACCTTCGGAATTTAACCGGATATAGCTCCTCGTTCAAATGCCTTCGGGACATAGCCCGGTTATAGTAATTCGCACAAATGCCTTCGGGACTTAACCCGGATTTAGTAACTCGCACAAATGCCTTCGGGCTTAGCCCGGAATTAGTATCTCGCACAAATGCCTTCGGGCTTAGCCCGAAATTAGTATCTCGCACAAATGCCTTCGGGCTTAGCCCGGAATTAGTATCTCGCACAAATGCCTTCGGATCTTAGTCCGGATATTGTCACTTAGCACAAGCCTTCGGGACTTAGCCCGGACATCATTCAAATAACCATGCACATTTAACAATAAATCATGGCCCAATCGTATTTCATTTTCGTTAGCAACACTCAAACACAAGACATTTATCATTCTTGCAAATTCGGCTCAATAGCCACACAAAGAGCATGATTTTAATTTGCTTAAAACATGATCTAATCACATCATAATTTAAGCTCTCTTACTCAAGAACTTACCTCGGGTGTTGTCGAACGATTCCGATAGCTATTCGACCACTTTTTCCTTCCCTTTATCGGATTTAGTTCCCCTTTGCTCTTGAGCTTAATTAAACAAATAAATTGATTTAATCATTTGAGCATCGAAAAGAGGAACACAAGGCACTTAGCCTATATTTATACATTAGACATTAAAGTCACATATGTACAGAATCATGAATCAAACTCAACATTTTAGCTAATTTTTCCCCCTTGGCCGAATATGCATGTCTATTTTGGGGCCGATTTCAACACTTAATACATTCTACAAGTATGGTCACTTGTATTGACTAAACACCCTTTTGTTTCAAGTTCAAAACTTGGCTAATACACACATATACACACTAGTAAAGCATCCTCTCCCTTTCCATCAATTTAACACATGCATTGCTCATTAACATGCAAAAGTTATATTCGGCCTTAGCACACAACTTGCTAGCCGATTCTTCTCCATTTAGCAACCAATGCACATATGTGCTCACTCAAAAATGCTAAAAAGGAGGTTCAAGAATCATCAAGCCACCATCACATGCATCATTAACAAGCTTCATATTTAGCATGCAATGGCATTAACACAAACTCCACCTAGGCCGAATCTTAACTCATCCTCATGCCTCATCACCACAACATCAAACATCAACCAAGAATGATGCATCCATGGCCGAGTGTCATTTCCATCACATAGCAAGATTTAGACCATGGGCTAGGTAGAACTCAAGCTAGCAACTAAAACATGCATGCATCTCATGGAACATCATCAAACATACCTTAGCCTAGCTACATGCATGGCCGAACCTCTTCAACCTTTCTTCTTCCTTCCTCCTTAAAATTTTTGGCCAAGGATGAACCAAAGGATGAGCATTTTTTTTCTTTGTTTTTTTCTTTCTAGTTTCGGCTAAATGAAGATGAGAAAGGATGAACAAAAATTTTCTCCTTTCTTTTCTTTAGCTCACGGCAATGGGGGGGGGAAACAACTACACACATTTTTTTTTTGTATTCATCATACTCCTTTTCATTATTTTATGCCCATGCCCCTTATTTTATTTTTTTCCTACATACCTCACTAGGCCAACATGTTCCCAACATGTTTCCACCCATAGCATGGCCAACCACTAGCTCAAATTTTGGGTAATTTGACATGCAAACCCATCATTTTCACAACATGCATTAATAGACCATTTTAAATTAGCCTATCATATTTTCACCATGTCTCATATCAATCCCTATTTAATAATTTCTCATGCAATTGGCAAAATTGGAGAATGAAACTTCCACATACTCATGTACACACATAATAAGCATAGAATATGGAAATCAATTATTTTTATGACTCGGTTTTGTGGTCCCGAAACCACTTCCCGACTGGGGTCAATTTTGGGTTGTCACAACTCTCCCCCACTTAAGAAATTTTCGTCCCCGAAAATCTTACCGGTAAATAGGTTTGGGTATCGTTCTTTCATCGAGCTCTCGGTTTCCCAAGTAGCTTCCTCGATCCCGTGTTTGAGCCATAACACCTTCACTAACGGAACCCTTTTGTTTCGCAACTCCTTCACTTCACGAGCTAGGATATGCATCGGCTCTTCTTCATAACTCATATCGGCTTGAATTTCAACCTCTGATGGGCTAATTATGTGCGATGGATCAGATCGATAGCGTCGAAGCATCGAAACATGAAAGACGTCGTGAATCTTTTCAAGCTCAGGGGGCAAAATCAATCTATACGCAACCGGACCAACTCGTTCGGAGATTTCGTACGGCCCAATGAATCTCGGGCTCAACTTGCCCTTACGGCCAAACCTGAGTACCTTTTTCCAAGGCGAAACTTTAAGGAACACTTTATCTCCCACCTGATATTCAATGTCCTTTCATTTCAAATCCGCATACGATTTTTGACGATCTGTGGCTGCTTTCAGACTTTCACGGATTACCTTTACTTTCTATTCAGCATCCTTAATCAAATCAACTCCGAAAATTTTACTTTCACCGAGCTCGGTCCAAAACAACGGTGTACGGCATTTACGACCGTACAAAGCCACGTAAGGTGCCATCTTAATACTTGATTGAAAACTATTATTGTAAGCGAATTCAATTAAAGGTAAATATCGTTCCCATGAACCACTGAACTCGAGGATGCAACATCTCAACATATCCTCAAGTATCTGAATTATCCGCTCAGATTGACCATAGGTTTGGGGATGAAAAGCAGTGCTAAAATGCAGCTTGGTACCCAAAGCTTCTTGCAATTTCCTCCAAAATCGCGAGGTGAATCTCGGATCTCTATCCGACACGATAGAAATAGGTACCCCGTGTAATCTCACAATCTGAGAAACGTACAATTCAACTAGTCTATCCAATGAAAAATCCATACACACGGGGATAAAGTGAGCCGACTTAGTCAGTCTATCAACAACAACCCAAATCGCATCCTTCTTACTTGTTGACAATGGCAGTCCGGACACAAAGTCCATTGTGACTCGATCCCATTTCCACTCGGGCATCATGATCGGCTGAAGTAATCCTGAAGGCACTTGATGTTCCGCTTTCACTTGTTGACATATTAAACATCTCGAAACAAAGTCGGAGATGTCTCGTTTCATACCATGCCACCAAAACCAACGTTTCAAATCGTTGTACATTTTCGTACTCCCCGGGTGACTTGACATTCGGCTACAATGGGCTTCGTTCAGAATCATCGAAATGAGTTCCGAACTCCTTGGAATACACAAACGACTTCTGAACCTCAAGCAATCATCATCATCAATTTGAAACTCCGATTCCTTGTTCGGAGCACACTCAGCCCGTTTTGCAACCAATTCATCATCAACTTTCTGGGCTTCACGAATTTGATGAATCAACAATGGTTTGGCTTTTAATTCAGCTATTAACACATTGTCGGGTAGAACAGACAAGTGCACATTCATCGCTCGTAAAGCAAACAGTGATTTCCGGCTTAAGGCGTCCGCAACCATATTAGCCTTTCTCGGGTGGTAATCAATGACAAGCTCGTAATCTTTCAACAACTCAAGCCAACGTCTTTGTCGCAGATTTAAGTCTCTTTGAGTCATCAAATTTTTGAGACTTTTGTGATCCGAAAATACATGGCACTTCTCACCAAATAAGTAATGTCGCCATATTTTTAAAGCAAATACGATGGCAGCTAGTTCAAGATCATGGGTCAGATAATTTTTCTCATGTGGCTTTAATTGTCTCGACGCATAGGCCACCACTCGACCTTCTTGCATCAATACGCAACCCAACCCAAGTAGGGATGCGTCACTATAAATGACAAACTCTTTGCCTGATTCGGGTTGCACTAAAATTGGAGCTTCAGTCAAATAAGTTTTTAGTTGATCAAAACTTTTCTGACATTTCTCCGTCCATTCGAACTTAACATCCTTTTGAAGTAGCTTCGTCATTGGTGTGGCTATCATCGAGAAACCTTTGACAAATCGTCAGTAATAACCGGCGAGTCCCAGGAAGCTCCGAACTTCGGTAATATTTCTTGGAGGCTTCTAGTTAAGTATGGCTGAAATTTTGCTCGGGTCAGCTCGAATACCCGATGCGGATACCACATGACCCAAGAAGCTAACCTCTCTTAACCAGAACTCACACTTACTGAACTTAGCATATAACTGCTTATCCCGCAAAATTTGCAACACTAGCCTCAGATGCTCAGCATGTTCGGTCTCATCTCTTGAATAGACCAAGATGTCATCAATGAACACAACTACGAACCGATCCAAATATGGTCTGAAGATCCGATTCATCAAATCCATAAATACCGCAGGGGCATTTGTGAGCCCAAACGGCATCACTAAGAACTCGTAGTGACCATATCCCGTTCTGAAAGCAGTTTTGGGTATGTCCGAATCTCGAATTCGCAACTGATAATAGCCCGATCTCAAATCTATTTTTGAGAACATTGAGGCTCCCTTCAGTTGGTCAAACAAATCATCGATACGCGGTAACGGATATTTGTTCTTTATCGTCACTTTATTCAGTTGACGATAGTCAATGCACAACCTCATGGTTCCGTCCTTCTTTTTCACGAACAATACTGGTGCACCCCAAGGTGAGAAACTTGGTCGAGCAAAACCTCTATCCGTCAATTCTTGCAACTGAGCTTTCAACTCTTTTAACTCGGTTGGTGCCATACGATACGGAGCTATCGAAATCGGCGTAGTCCCAGGTACAAGCTCAATACCAAACTCTACCTCCCGAACAGGTGGTAAATCCGGTAATCCTTCAGGAAAAACATCCGGGTATTCACAAACCACCGGCACAGATTCGGGTTTCTTGTCTAATTTTTTGTCATCCAGTACATACGCAAGGTATGCTTCGCACCCTTTTCTTACATATTTCTGGGCCAACATTGCTGATATTACAGCTGGCATCCCCTCCAAGTCCGTAGACTCAACTCGGATTACTTCGTTATTTGCGCACCTCAAATCAATAGTCTTGCTTTTGCAATTCACAACCGCATCATGCGTGGTCAACCAATCCAAACCAAGAATAACATCAAATTCATCAAACGGCAAAAGCATCAAGTCCGCCGGAAAACAGGAACCTCGAATTTCTAGGGGACATTTCTTACACACTTTGTCGACAAGCACGTAACGACCCAAGGGATTTGACACCCGAATTACGAACTCAGTAGACTCAATAGGTAAAGTCTTACTGGATGCTAAGGTTTCACATATGTAAGAATGAGTAGAACCGGGGTCAATCAAAGTAATTACATTAGTATCAAAGAGAGTAAAAGTACCGGTAATAACATCAGGCGAAGAAGCATCCTCGCGGGCACGTATAGCATAAGCTCTAGCAGGCGCACGAGCCTCGGATCTGGTCGTAGCATCTCTAGATCCTCTCTGACCACCACTAGCATTGCCCATATTTCCAGATGGTCTACCTCGAGCAGTGGTAGCACCTGGTTTCCCACTCTGATTTTCATTCTGTTCAAACAACCTCGGGCAATCTTTAATGAAGTGGTTAACTGATCCGCACTTGTAACAGGAGTGGTCAGGGAATCTACAACTCCCCGAATGCCATTTACAGCAATATCGACATTTCGTTCTATCTCGACGTTCATTCCCAACACTGGCGACCGAAGTGCCTCGTGTACCCACAGGGGGTCGATCACGATCTCGTCTAAAAAGGCCCGAAGTGCCTCTAAACTGGCCCGCATCATCTCGAAATTTCTTTGATGCCTGTTGAAGAGACTTTCCCGAAGATCTTTTACGAAACTCTCCAGTTCCCACATCAACTTTTTGCTTTTCTTTTCTAAGCTCTTCGGCTTTACAAGCTCGCTCGACCAGTACTACGAACTCTCGTATTTCAAGAACGCCAACGAACATTTTTATATCTTCATTCAGCCCATCCTCGAAGCGTTTACACATGATAGCCTCGGACGAAACACATTCCCGAGCGTATCTACTAAGTCTAACAAATTTTCGCTCGTAATCAGTAACTGACATGGAACCTTGCTTAAGCTCAAGAAATTCCTTCCGTTTTTGATCAACAAATCTCTGACTGATATACTTTTTCCGAAATTCAGTTCGGAAAAACTCCCAAGTTACTTGCTCTCGGGGCACAACAGAAGTCAGAGTACTCCACCAATAATAGGCAGAATCACGTAGCAAGGAGATAGTACACTTTAGGCATTCATCGGGTGTACAAGATAGCTCATCGAGTACCCGGATAGTGTTGTCCAACCAAAATTCAGCTTGCTCGGCATCGTCGCTATCTGTAGCTTTAAATTCAGTAGCCCCATGTTTTCGGATTCTGTCAACTGGGGGCTTATTTGACCTTATTTGGTCAGTTACCGGAGGAATTGTAGGTGCGGGGGTGGTATTAGTTGGGAATGGAGGTTGTGGGACAGCCGTATTAGTTCGAATGTATTGGTTGAACCAATCATTCATCACGCTATAGAAAGCTTGTCTAGCTTCATCATTCGGGTTACTAGCATTAGGTTGAGAGTCCGCCGGCGCTGTCCCTTGTGCGGGAGCAGGCGTTACACTCTCAAGATCATCAGCTACCTCTCGGTTGGGATCGGGATCCATTACTATAAATAAACACATTTACAATTGTCAGAAATCACCACACTATCAAGTAATCACATAAAATGGCATGTATAGCTAGACCCAACGCATTACGGTAGTCCTAGAATCGACTAAACCGTAGCTTTGATACCAATCAAATGTAACACCCCGAACCCGAGACCGACACCGGAGTCGAACACGAGGTGTGAACAGACTTTAAACCCCTTATAAAAAATATTTCCCAGACACTGCCAATCTGCGTACTAGCCGCTTTAAAAATCATATCTTGAGTTTCACAACTCGAAAATAAGTTTCGTGATTTTTCCCTGAAACTAGACTCATATGCCCATCTACATATTTTTTTCTAGAATTTTTGGTTGGGCCAATTAGTACAGTTTATTAGTCAAAGTCTCCCATGTTACAGGGATCGACTACCCTGACCTTTGCGCATTACGACTTGGATATCTCCTTGTACAGGGCTCCAATACTGATGCCGTTTGTTTATATAGAAACTAGACTCAGAGAGGAATCTATACATTTATGGTATGACTCCTAATTATCTCTGGTTAATTTATAATGAATTTCCAAAGTCGGAACAGGGAATCCAGAAACCGTTCTGGCCCTGTCTCACGAGAACCTGAATATCTCTTAACATACTGTCCGTATGATTGTTTCGTTACTTTCCTATGAAAGTAGATTCATCAAGGTTTGTTTACATAATTTATTCACTATTTAATTCCATTCCTACTATTTTTAGTGAGTTTCCAAATCTACATCACTGCTGCTGTCAGCATCTGCCTTTAAGGTAGACTTTACCTATTTCATGGTTTCCATGATTCAACTAGCCCTTTTTGCATAAATAGCACAATTTATGAAAGTGATTAACCATCCCCGTGGCCAATCCTTGTCAAGCATATCCACACCAAATGATTATAACATTATACTCAAACACATATAAGCCATTTTCGCATGGCTATCCAAAATTTATACAAGTCCAAAGGGTCCACGACCCACAACAAACGGGTAGTCCTATACATGCCATTTCGAAGTTCAACCAAAATTGTACCAAAAGGGGGGCTTTGATAGTGTGGGCGACTTTGACTTCAAGATCCCGAGTCCGATAGCTGGAGAACCAAATCTATAAAACAGAGGAGCAATGAAACGGAGTAAGCAATTTATGCTTAGTAAGTTTTGAGCAAGGAATTCCAGCACAACAAAAGTATAGCATTCATATAGCTAAACGGATAATTTCATATGCACAAATTTACGATATCGTACTTGCTTCACATTATCAACCCTTATGTACATACACAAAAGATCAACTCAGCCAAAGGCCGGTAGCTCGTTTATCAACTGAGCGAATACTTATTTGTAAGGGCTCAACTAAATTCAAGCACATACGAAACATACCTCAATGTTGGGATGTTTCGAGAGTATTAACTGGAATTTTACAGCAAGTTCATTCATTCCCAAATCACGTACCTTCGGAATTTAACCGGATATAGCTCCTCGTTCAAATGCCTTCGGGACATAGCCCGGTTATAGTAATTCGCACAAATGCCTTCGGGACTTAACCCGGATTTAGTAACTCGCACAAATGCCTTCGGGCTTAGCCCGGAATTAGTATCTCGCACAAATGCCTTCGGGCTTAGCCCGGAATTAGTATCTCGCACAAATGCCTTCGGGCTTAGCCCGGAATTAGTATCTCGCACAAATGCCTTCGGGCTTAGCCCGGAATTAGTATCTCGCACAAATGCCTTCGGATCTTAGTCCGGATATTGTCACTTAGCACAAGCCTTCGGGACTTAGCCCGGACATCATTCAAATAACCATGCACATTTAACAATAAATCATGGCCCATTCGTATTTCATTTTCGTTAGCAAAACTCAAACACAAGACATTTATCATTCTTGCAAATTCGGCTCAATAGCCACACAAAGAGCATGATTTTAATTTGCTTAAAACATGATCTAATCACATCATAATTTAAGCTCTCTTACTCAAGAACTTACCTCGGGTGTTGTCGAACGATTCCGATAGCTATTCGACCACTTTTTCCTTCCCTTTATCGGATTTAGTTCCCCTTTGCTCTTGAGCTTAATTAAACAAATAAATTGATTTAATCATTTGAGCATCGAAAAGAGGAACACAAGGCACTTAGCCTATATTTATACATTAGACATTAAAGTCACATATGTACGGAATCATGAATCAAACTCAACATTTTAGCTAATTTTTCCCCCTTGGCCGAATATGCATGTCTATTTTGGGGCCGATTTCAACACTTAATACATTCTACAAGTATGGTCACTTGTATTGACTAAACACCCTTTTGTTTCAAGTTCAAAACTTGGCTAATACACACATATACACACTAGTAAAGCATCCTCTCCCTTTCCATCAATTTAACACATGCATTGCTCATTAACATGCAAAAGTTATATTCGGCCTTAGCACACAACTTGCTAGCCGATTCTTCTCCATTTAGCAACCAATGCACATATGTGCTCACTCAAAAATGCTAAAAAGGAGGTTCAAGAATCATCAAGCCACCATCACATGCATCATTAACAAGCTTCATATTTAGCATGCAATGGCATTAACACAAACTCCACCTAGGCTGAATCTTAACTCATCCTCATGCCTCATCACCACAACATCAAACATCAACCAAGAATGATGCATCCATGGCCGAGTGTCATTTCCATCACATAGCAAGATTTAGACCATGGGCTAGGTAGAACTCAAGCTAACAACTAAAACATGCATGCATCTCATGGAACATCATCAAACATACCTTAGCCTAGCTACATGCATGGTCGAACCTCTTCAACCTTTCTTCTTCCTTCCTCCTTAAAATTTTTGGCCAAGGATGAACCAAAGGATGAGCATTTTTTTTTTCTTTGTTTTTTTCTTTCTAGTTTCGGCTAAATGAAGATGAGAAAGGATGAACAAAAATTTTCTCCTTTCTTTTCTTTAGCTCACGGCAATGGGGGGGGGAAAACAACTACACACATTTTTTTTTTTGTATTCATCATACTCCTTTTCATTATTTTATGCCCATGCCCTTTATTTTATTTTTTTCCTACATACCTCACTAGGCCAACATGTTCCCAACATGTTTCCACCCATATCATGGCCAACCACTAGCTCAAATTTTGGGTAATTTGACATGCAAACCCATCATTTTCACAACATGCATTAATAGACCATTTTAAATTAGCCTATCATATTTTCACCATGTCTCATATCAATCCCTATTTAATAATTTCTCATGCAATTGGCAAAATTGGAGAATGAAACTTCCACATACTCATGTACACACATAATAAGCATAGAATATGGAAATCAATTATTTTTATGACTCGGTTTTGTGGTCCCGAAACCACTTCCCGACTAGGGTCAATTTTGGGCTGTCACATTATGTCGTGCCACTATTCAGTGAGTTGAATCCAGGAATTAGAAGGCCAGATATTAAGGCAACCCAATTTGAATTGAAACGAGCGATGTTTCAAATGCTCCAAATGGTGGGCCAGTTTAGTGGTATGCCCATAGAAGATCCACATCTCCACCTTCGATTGTTTATAAAGGTGAGTGACTCATTCAAGATAGTCGGTGTGACTGAAGATGCACTGGGGCTGAAGTTGTTTCCCTACTCGTTGCTAGATCGAGAACGAGCATGGGTCAATTCATTGCCACCAAGTTCCATATCTACATGGCAAGAATTAGCAGGTAGAGTTTTGGTTAAGTACTTCCCGCCTAGCAAAAACGCTAAGTTGAGTTACGAGATCAGAACCTTCCAACAATTGGATGACGAGTCTTTGCATGAGGCTTGGAAGCGATTCAAGGAGTTACTACGTAAGTGTCCTCATCATGGGATTCCTCATTGTATTTAGTTGGAGACATTCTATAATGGCCTCAATGCACATACAAGATTGATGGTAGAAGCTTCTGGGAATGGTGCAATTTTGTCTAAGTCTTATAATGTGGCTTATGAGATCATTTAGAGGATCGCGAGTAGTAACTATCAATGGCCAGCAAATCGAGCAGCTTTAGGAAGATGTGTAGCTGGAGTTCATGAAGTTGACACCCTCACTTTGTTATCAGCTCAGGTATCGTCTATTTCCTCTATGTTAAAATAGGTTACAACTAATAGTACTAATAATTTTGCAGCTCAGCCACCAAGTCCGTACGAATTAGTTTCATGTGTGTACTATGGGGAAGGTCATTCTTTTGAGAATTGTCCATCAAATCCCGAGTCAGTATACTATGTGGGGAACCAATATCAAAATAGGAGTCGACAAGGACCCTAATCATACTTCTATAATCCTTCATGCTTAATCATCCTAACTTTTCTTAGAGCTACCAGGGAAATGGACCGAACTAAACTCATTGCAGCATAGACTCAACTAATCTCAAAGGTTTAATCAGCGAGCTCCAAAACCACCTCAAGATGAGGCGTCAAACAATTTGGAGAACTTGTTGAAAGCGTACATGGCAAAGAATGACGCCTTGATCCAAAGTTGAGCAGCAACACTAAAAATTTGGAAAACCAAATGGGTCAATTAGCTACAGAGCTTCGTAATAGACTGCAAGGAACCTTGCCCAGCGATACTAAGAATCCAAGAAATTTGGGTAAAGAACATATCAAGGCAATGCCATTGTGAAGTGGTAAAATTCTGGAACCCCTATTGATTGATGTTGAAGATAAGCCCGTTGAGAAGAATCATCCAGCTATTGAAATTCCTACACCAAAGGAATTAGAATCTGCAAAGACTGACAACGTAAATCCTAACATAGTGAATTCATATACATTAACATCTTCTTTGGATGTAGATTTACCTACTCAAATAAGTTGTCTAGTTCAACTAAAAGTTCCATCACCACCATATTCACAAAGATTGCAACAACACAAGCAGAAATAGGAGGTACACTTCAAGAAGTTTTTAGACGTTCTGAAGCAGCTACACGTCAATATTCCGTTAGTGGAGGCTTTAGAACAAATGCCAAATTATGTGAAGTTTATAAAGGATATACTGTCCAAGAATAAACGGCTTAGTGAGTATGAGACTGCTGCCTTGACAAAGGAGTGCAGTGCGTTCCTGCAGAACAAACTGCTACCAAAATTGAAAGACCCAAGAAGCTTTACTATACCCTGTAACATTGGTGAATCTTACTGTTGTGATTTAGGAGCAAGTATCAAATTGATGCCTAAGTATATTTTCAAGATGTTAGGGATAGGTGAACTAAGACCTACAACTGTGACGCTTCAGCTAGCAGATTGATCTTTAGCATATCCCGAGGAAAAGATTGAGGATGTTTTGGTAAGAGTTGATAAATTTATTTTTCTTGTTGATTTTATTGTCTTAGATTTTGAAGCAGATAAAGAAGTGTCGATCATCCTTGGGAGACCTTTCTTAGCAACAAAAAGAACGTTAATTGATGTACAGAAAGGTGAACTCACCATGCGAGTTTAAGACGATCAGGTAACCATTAACATTTTTAAAGCGATGAAATTTCCCGATCCGGCAGAAGAATGTTCAATTATGGAAGAGATAGAAACCTTGGTTTCTATGGAAAGCAATTTTGAAGAAGACCCATTGGAGAAAGCCTTAGATCTTGACCCTGTGGAGGATGAAGAAGGTGAAGAAAACATGGCTTTGATGGAAGCCAATCCAAGAAATTTTATTCAATCCACATGGTTTGAACCGTTGGAGTTGGAAGTCAATGGATTTATGCAACCCAAGTTGTCAATTGAAGAACCACCTAAACTCGAACTAAAGGTACTTCCTTTCTATTTGAAATACGTTTATTTAGGTATTCTACTTTGCCTATGATTATTTTAGCAGAACTGACATAAGATCAAGAAGAGCAACTAATTATTGTTCTAAAGAAATTTAAGAAAGCAATTGGTTGGACCATAGTTGATATTCGAGGTACAAGCCCTTCTTTTTGCATGCATAAAATTATTTTGGAAAAAGGTGAAAGAGCTTGAATTGATGGGAAAAGGAGGCTCAATCCTATCATGAAAGAAGTTGTGAGAAAGGAAGTAATCAAATCGTTAGATGCAAGAATCATCTATCCTATTTCAGATAGTTCGTAGGTAAGTCCGGTACAGTGTGTGCCGAAGAAAGGCAGAATCACAATGGTCAAAAATGAGCATAACGAGTTAATTCCAACTAGAACTGTTACCGGTTGGAGAATCTGTATTAGTTATAGAAAATTGAACAAAGCCACTCTGAAGGACCATTTTCTGTTGCCGTTTATGGATCAGATGTTAGATCGACTCGTAGGTAATGAATTCTATTGTTTTTTTAGATGGCTATTCGAGATAAAACCAAATAGTTGTAGCCCCAAAAGACCAACATAAAACAACCTTTTGGTTTATGCAATGCACTAGCAACCTTTCAATGATGCATGATGGCAATATTCACTGATATGGTTGAAAATTTTGTCGAGGTTTTCATGGATGATTTTTCTATTTTTGGTAACACCTATGATATTCGTTTGAGTAATTTGGCTAAGGTACTGAAGAGATGCGAAGAGACGAATCTTGTTCTTAATTGGGAAAAATGGAATTTTATGGTCAAGGAAGGGATTGTCTTAGGACATAAAATCTCAAAGAGATGAATTGAAGTCGATAAAGCAAAGGTGGACATAATTGAAAGATTATCGGCCCTAATGAATGTGAAAGGAGTCAGAAGTTTCTTAGGCCATGCTGATCTTTACCGAAGGTTTATCAAAGATTTCTCAAAAATTTCTAAACCATTATGTTTGTTGTTAAAGAAAGATACATTTTTTGATTTCAACAAAGCATGTTTGAAAGCTTTTGAAGATATGACAGAATGATTAATCTCTTCCTCAATAATCATTACACTGGATTGGAACTCACCTTTTGAGTTGATGTTTGATACTAGTGATTATGCTATTAAAGCTGTGATGGGTCAAAGAAGAAACAAAGTGTTTCACCCTATTTACTATGCAAGCAGAACTTTGATGGGAGCCCAACTCAATTATACGGTAACCAAAATGAAACTCTTTGCAATAGTTTTTGCTTTTGAAAAATTTCACTCATATCTTATAGTTACCAAAGTTACAATATTTACTAACCATGCAGCCACTAAATACTTGCTCACGAAGAAAGATGCAAAGCCGAGGCTAATTCCTCGAGTACTGTTACTCAAAGAATTTGACCTTGAGATCGAAGGCAGAAAAGTTGTCGAAAATCAAATAGCTGATCATCTGTCGAGGTTGGAACAATATGAGGTAACTCGATCATGTGTTCCTATCAACGAGAATTTACCAGATGAACACTTATTTGAGGTAAGTTTAATTAATGAAACACCTTGGTTTGCTGATTTTTTGAATAATTCCTCGAGAAATGACATACCAACAAAGGAAAAAAATTCCTTCATGATAGTCGGTATCATTTTTTGGAAGGATCCATTTTTGTTTAGATAATGTGTAGATAATATAATCCAAAAGTGTGTAGTTAAAAGTGAGATTGCCCAGATCTTGTATTATTTCCACTCATCTCCAAGTGAGGGACACTTTGGTAGTTCACGTACTGCAACAAAGATTTTGCAAGTAGGTTTCTTTTGGCCTACACTATTTAAAGATGCTTATGCTTATGTGAAGAGCTGTGATAAATGCCAAAGGACCGAAAATATATCAAGGAGGAATGATATGCCCTTTACAAACATTTTGGAGATTGAATTATTCGACGTATGGGCATTGATTTCTTAGGCCTGTTTCCTTCTTCATATGGGAACAAATACATCTTAGTTGATGTGGACTATGCATCCAAGTGGGTTAAAGATGAAGCATACACTACAAATGATGCTAAGGCTGTCATGCGATTCTTACATAAGCGTGTGTTTAGACGATTTGGGACACCAAGAGCTATTATTAGTTATAAAGGTTCTCACTTTGTGAAAAAATGGCTTAAGTGGTTGCTTGAAAATTTTGATATGAAGCAAAAGATTGCTATTACCTATTGATAAATCGTAATTTATACATATTTTTATCCCATGCTTAACACATTTATGGATGATTTCTCCTTAGATTTGGTGAATTCGATGCTCCTAATTCTTTAATTTCATGTTTTATACTTAGGTGAGCATAGGAGAGTAAAAAGAGCGAGAAATGGGCCAAAAACGAAGAAAATGGACCCACATTGTAACACCCTAAACTCGGCCCAGACGTTATTGCCAGATCTGACGTGTCACATGGACTTACCACTTGGTATGCATCCATTGGTTTAAGTGATTGGGGTGGTCTTTGTAAAAACAGCGGTTGAATGAAAAACTTGCTTATCAATCTTTAGGCTATCCATTTGTTGTGCTGGTTGAGTCTTGGAAAACGTTCATTAATTTTAAAAACCTGCGCAGCCTAACACTAGCAGTTTCGACATAGTATAAATATAATCAGAAAATAAAACCATAGCGGAAAAAGAAATTTAAATAGCGGCCTTATTACAATTTAAAACCCAAAATCAAATCAGAATATAAAAATAATAAAAATAAACTAACTCAGAAAAACCAACTTTGCAGATGATGTGGCCACTCCGCAGATATAGATATTGTGGCTAGGCCACCAGAACAGATATATATGTGGCGAAGCCACCAGATTGCAGCAAGGCTGCCAGATATTGTGACGAAGTCACCAGAACAGGTATATGTGGCGAGGCCACCAGATTGTAGCGAGGCTACCAGAACTCTTCCTCCATCAATATAAACCCATGTCCCATGCAACAGAAATAATATGTCATGGCATACGTATACAGAAATAGAACATCATGCTTTTCAGAAAAAAATAACCCTAGGGGTAAAACCGTAATTTTGCATGCATAAGGGTATTTTAGTAATTATTACCTATTGCTAAGGTTTCATGCTCATTCTAACGTTTACCAAGTAATCAGAAGTACTTAACTCGTCTTTTCACCAAAGTGGGCCCGTTGGCCCATTGGCCCGTTGGCCCATTGGCCCGTTTTCGGCCCATTAAGCCCAAAAATACCGTTGTACACGAAAATGCACACTCTGCACTCTAATCATCCAGATGCACCATATTCATTAACAATTGTCTCACGAGCGCTCGCACGCTCGCGAGTTCACAAAATACTAACGTTTCGGTATTTCGGCTTTTACCGATTCAGTCTAAGGGAGGGTGTCGTTTACACACCTGGTTGATGACAATTGATGACGATATCTCCCACGCGATAATCCTGTTACGAGACTGTAGTTAATCCGTGCTCCAAACACTTTTAGCTGACGCCCAACCCAAACGAACACGTCACAAAGCGAAAGGGATCAGCCAAGAAAGGTATGCCTACTTTCCTCATGGTTTGCTCTATTTAAAGCCAGCTCTCCATCTACTCTTATGTTAGCTTCCCGATGTGGGATCCCTGCATCACCAGAGTTTAAAACCAACACCAACTCTTACCGTCCCAACATAGCAAAATAATCAACCTTTGCGTGCCAAGGGATTCCAACCAAAGTCCTCTCACATGCCAACTCACGCCACCACCACTAGGCCATCAACTCATTTGTGTCATAAATCCAACACATTAAACTTTAAAGCGCACCTACTTGCTTCCAGATTTATTGAAAAGAAAAACCAAAATATATTGCAAGAGCCAAGACTTTAACCTTGGACCCCTTGCTTCCTCTATGGCGTCACTTCCTTGTCCCCTAAGTGGCGCCACCTAGCCACTACACCACACTCCTTTTTGTGTCATCTTTTACCCCTTTACTCTTAAAATCCAAACGCCAATTGCATCACCTGCTCATAAAATTAAAATTTCGAAGACTACCACGGATTTAACTTAAGTTTGGGCCTTCCAAAGGCCCACTAACCTACTAAAATATATATATTAACCAACCAGCACACACACAAATTTTAAAAATCATAGAAACACAGAAAACCTTAAAATTGGGGCGTTACAACTCTACCTTCCTTAAAGAAATTTCGTCCTCAAAATTTTACCTGAATGAAATAGATGAGGATATTGTTGACGCATCGCCACTTCTGGCTCCCAAGTAGCTTCCTCTCTACCATGATTATGCCACAGCACCTTTACTAGCGGAACTGATTTCCTCCTCAAAATCTTAACATCTCAATCCAAGATCTGCACAGGCTCTTCCTCAAAAGTTAAGTCTGTTTGGACCTCAATCTCTACAACCGGCCCAACATGAGTAGGGTCAGAACGATACCGCCTTAACATGGAGACGTTAAAGACATCATGAATCCTATCCAACTCTGGAGGTAGCTCCAACTGATAAGCCACTGGACCCACTTGCTTAAGAATCCGATAAGGCCCAATGAACTGCGGACTTAACTTGCCTTTCCTCCCAAACCTTAATATTTTCTTCCAAGGTGAAACCTTCAAGAAGACCATATCACCCACAGAGTACTCAATTTCCTTGTGCTTCAAATCTGCATATGACTTCTCTCTGTCAGATGCTTCCTTCAACCGGTCTCTAATCAACTTGACCTTATCCTCAATATCTGCCACCAACTCAGGTCCAAGAACCTGTCGTTCACCCAACTCTGTCCAACAACTAGGTGTACAACATCTTCGCCCATACAGTGCCTCATAAGAAGCCATTTGAATACTTGCCTGATAACTGTTGTTGTATGTAAACTCTGCCAACGGTAAGTAATCCTCCCAACAGCCTCGAAAGTCGATAACGCATCCCCTCAACATGTCTTCTAGAATCTGAATAACCCTTTCCGACTGACCATCAGTCTGAGGATGAAAAGCTATACTAAAGTTCAACCGCGTACCCAACGCCTCATGCAACTTTTGCCAAAACCAAGATGTGAATCTAGGATCTCGATCAAAAATAATCGACACTAGAACTCCGTGAAGTCGCACTATTTCCGCCACATACAATTTGGCTAACTTCTAAAGTGAATAATCAATGTGGACAAGTATGAAATGAGCAGATCTGGTCAACCTATCCACAATTACCCACATCGAGTCCTTCTTCGACGGTGTCAAGGGTAACCCATTCACAAAATCCATGGTTACCCTCTTCCACTTCCAAAGTGGTACTTTCACTGGCTGCAAAAGTCCGGAAGGTAATTGATGTTCAGCTTTCACTTGCTGACAAGTCAGACATTTTCCTACAACTTCCATTACCTCTCGCTTCAATCCAGGCCACCAATACAACTCCTTTAAGTCACAATACATTTTACTCCCTCCAGGATGCATAGCACACAGACCTCCATGAGCTTCTTCCAGAATTGCTTGCCTCAAGTCAGAGTCCTTCGGAATACAAACTCTACCTCGGTAACACATAACTCCCTCACTGTTCAGTCCGAACTTAGAAGTATCCCCATTCTTAACCTGCCGAAATCGAGAAACCAGGGACTCATCTCTCGACTGTTTTTCCTTAATCTCATCCACCCAGGTTGGTCTAACCTGCAGTTCTGCTAACAAGCTACCATCATCATAAAGACTCAAACGAGCAAACATAGCTCTCAAATCAGATATAGTTCTACGACTTAGGGCATCACCACATTAGCTTTGCCTGGGTGATACTCAATCGCGCAGTCATAATCCTTAAACAATTCTATCCATCTCTGCTGCCTAAGGTTCAGCTCCTTCTGAGTCAGCAAGTACTTAAGACTCTTATGATCTGTGTATATAATACACCTTTCTCCGTACAGGTAATGTGTCCAAATCTTAAGCGCAAAGATTACAGCTGCCAACTCCAGATCATGAGTGGGATAGTTAACTTCATGTGGTTTAAGCTGTCGCGATGCATAAGCAACCACTTTACCCTCTTGCATCAGTACATAGCCCAACCCTACATGTGATGCATCACTGCATACGTTAAAATCATTTCCAGACTCTGGCTGAATCAATACAGGTGCCTCGGTCAGAACTTTATTCATCTTCTCAAAAGATTCCTGTTGTTTCTCAGTCCAAACAAACGATACTCCCTTCCTCATAAGCTTTGTCAAAGGCACTACCATCACAGAAAATCGTTCCACAAACCTTCTATAGTACCCAGCTAAACCCAGAAAACTTCAAATTTTTGACACTAACCTCGGTGGCTTCCATTCCAGAATCGCTTCAGTCTTTCGAGGGTCCACCATGATCCCTTCAGCAGAGACAACATGCCCCAAGAAAGTTACCTCTCCCAACCAGAACTCACACTTACTGAATTTCGCATAAAGCTCCTTCTCCCTCAGCACTTACAGCACAATAAGAAGATGCTCATCATGCTTCTCCTCAGTTTCAGAATAAACCAGAATATCATCGATAAACACGACTACAAATCAATCCAAGTATGGCTGGAACACTCGATTCATCAGATCCATAAATGCCGCAGGTGCGTTCGTCAACCCAAATGGCATAACCAAGAACTCATAGTGACCATACCAAGTTCTGAATACCGTCTTGTGAATATCCACTCCTTAACCCTCAACTGATGATACCCAGATCGAAGGTCAATCTTGGAAGATACTGAAGCTGCTCTAAGTTGGTCGAATAAATCATCGATTCTCGACAGTGGGTACTTGTTCTTAATCATAAGTTTGTTCAACTGCCGATAATCGATGCACATCCGCATTGACCCATCTTTCTTCTTTACAAACAACACTGGTGCTCCCCACGGAGACACACTTGGTCTAATGAAGCCTCTATCCAATAACTCTTGAATTTGGGCTTTCAGCTCGACCAACTCCTTCGGTGCCATCCTATAAGGTGCAATGGACACCGGTGCCATTCTAGGCAACAAGTCGATTCCAAACTCAACCTCTCGGCGACGAGCTGCATACACTAACACCGGCTGACGAGCCTCAGCAAATCCAGCACCCCTGCTAGGCGCTCCTCTTCCTCAATCGTTTCCATTACCACCTCTGCCTTTCCTACATCCTCCCAAAAATTGTGGTCCACCCCTCACTGGTTGATCGACCCTCTGCTCTAAAACTTGAACCTGATATGGTTCCTGGGGACAATCCTTAACCCTATGCTCCATAGATCCGCATCGAAAACAAGCACTAGAACGTTTCCGACACTCGCCCATATGCATCTTCCCACAATTCCTACAACCTTATGATCTAACAGCATTTATCGATACTGTTCGAGCTGACTCCATTACCCTTGCTCTCTTAACATTCCTGTTCATACCACCTGAAAGTCCTGAATCTCTCCTAAAATAGTTCCGATCTTTCTCATGATTCTGTCTTTCTGTATGCTTCACTTCCTCAGTTATCTTAGCTTTCTCCACTAAAGCAGTGAAGTTACGCTCCCTCTGCGGAGCAATCAGCACCCTAAGTTCATCTTTCAGACCATCCTCGAAGCGTACACTACGCTCATACTCTATAGCGACAATCCCAAAAGCATACCGGCTCAGTTTCAGAAACTCAGACTCATACTCAGCCACTGACTTACTCCCTTGGACCAGGTTTAGAAATTCTTTTCGGTGAGTGTCCACGTAACTAGCCCCAACATACTTTCCTTTGAAGGTTGTCTTAAACAGCTCCCAAGTCACACTGTCGGTAGGAGTTCCATCTCTCACCGTGAGCCACCACTGATAAGCCTCATCTCTGAGTACCGATATGGCTCCCTTCAGCTTCTGCTCCACAGAGCAGTCCAGATCATCCATAATCCGCTCTTTGGCTTCTAACCAATACTCAGCCACATTCGGAGCTACACCAGATACGCCCCTAAATATCTCTGCTCCATTAGCCCGGAGCCGCTCAGAAATAGACCCCCGAATTTTATTTCCCTTACTTGCCCCAACAACCCTTTCCAAAACTCAGAGCATTGCTTGGGATAGAGCATCGTCCTCGGCACTTCGATCATGAGACTCTAACTCTGTTTTCAGTGGTACCGGTGCATCTGCTGTTGGCATATGTCCTGAAGACAAAGATTCAGCCTGAGCATTACCTAGGCCACGTCCACGGCCTCTTCCACGAGCTGCCCGTGTACTCATTTCGTATTATCTAATTAAGAATTTTATGAATCAGTTTAATATTTCAGTGTTTATTATAGATGTCTTGTGAATAACAATAATTCAAAGTTTGAGTTTGTTTCCTTTTGCGGTAGCCTAGCTACAGTCTCAGTCTACTTATCAAAGTTTCTACGGTTCCAGTGTTACCCTAACTAAAGTACCATAATAAGGTTTTGTACAAGCATATAACAAATATTTCAGAAACAATCAGAAAGGTTCAGAAAACTTACAGACTTGGGCCGGAGATTCAGTCTGCTACCTTCTAAAAAAAACCTAATTTTAGAAAACCAATTTTAATCTTTAAAATCATCTATTTGTAAAGAGAAAATATTGGAAATATTCTCAAAAACAATTTATAATCAAGTTCCAAAAAATGATTTTCGAAAACCTTTATTCAGTGTTTCTTTACAAACTCTCGTTTTTAGACCCGTTCCACAGCCGAGTTGTTGCAACATGGCTCTAATACCACTAAATGTAACACCACAAACCCGTCCCAAACGTTATTGCCAGATCTGACGTGTCACATGGACTTACGACTTAGTATGCATTCGTTGGTTTAAATGATTGGGTGGTCTTTGTAAAAACAGTGATTGAATGAAAAGCGAGTTTATCAATCTTTAGGCTATCCATTTGTTGAGCATGTTGAGTCTTCGAAAACGTTTATTAATTTTGAAAACCCGCGCAGCCTAACACTAGTAGTTTCGACATAGTATAAATATAATCAGAAAATAAAACCATAGCGGAAAAAGAAATTCAAATAGCGGCCCTATGACAACTTAAAACCCAAAATTAAATCAGAATATAAAAATAATAAAAATAAACTAACTTAGAAAAACCAACTTTGCAGATGATGTGGCCACTCCGAATCCCTCATGGCTGCAAGCCCACTATGGTTGGGGATTCCCTGTAGAGATGAAAATAAAGGGTGAGTTCAGTAAAGTCAGTGTGTAACATAACCCAACCATAGTCCAAAACAGATCAAACCTCAGAGTCAGACTTATCTGGGCCTTGGTCCAGTACAGATATCAGAATGAAACCCATAGGCCCATAGCAGATACAGAACAAATATATCATGAATGCAGAAATCCCAACCCAGAGCCATCCGTAACACCCCCGTACCAGCCTTACACCATGTGGGGAGACTACTCGACCCACCCAATCGCTACACGCCACAAAAATTGCAGCGAGGCTGCCAGATATTGTGATGAAGTCACCAAATACAGATATTATGGCTAGGCCACCAGATTGTAGCGAGCCTGCCAGATATTGTGACGAAGTCACCAGAACAGATATATGTGGTGAGGCCACCAAATTACAGTGAGGCTGCAAGAACGCTTCCTCCATCAATATAAGCCCATGTCTCATGCAACAGAAATAATATGTCATGGCATACGTATACAGAAACAGAACATCAATAACCTTAGGGGTAAAACCGTAATTTTGCATGCATAAGGGTATTTCAGTAATTATTACCTATTGCTAAGGTTTCATGCTCATTCTAACGTTTACCAAGTAATCAGAAGTACTTACCTCGTCTTTTTACCAAAGTGGGCCCGTTGGCCCATTGGCCTGTTTTCGACCCATTATGCTCAAAAATACCATTGTGCACGAAAATGCACACTCTACACTCTAATCATCCAGATGCACCATATTCATTAACAACTGTCTCACGAGCGCTCGCACGCTCGCGAGTTCACAAAATACCAACGTTTCGATATTTTGGCTTTTATCGATTCAGTCTAAGGGAGGGTGTCATTTACACACCTGGTTGATGACGATTGATGACGATATTTCCCATGCGATAATCCTATTAGGAGACTGCATTTAATCCGTACTCCAAACACTCTTAGCTGACGCCCAACCCAAACGAACACCTCACAAAGCGAAAGGGATCAGCCAAGAAGGGTATGCCTACTTTCCTCATGGTTTGCTCTATTTAAAGCCAGCTCTCCATTTACTATTATGTTAGCTTCCCGATATGGGATCCCTCCATCACCAGAGTTTAAAACCAATACCAACTCTTACCATCCCAACATAGCAAAATAATCAACCTTTGTGTGCCAAGGGATTTGAACCAAAGTCCTCTCACATGGCAACTCACGGCATCACCACTAGGCCATCAACTTATTTGTGTTATATCCAACACATTAAAATTTAAAGCACACCTACTTGCTTCCAGATTTATTGAAAAGAAAAACCAAAATATCTTGCAAGAGCCAAGACTTGAACCTTGGACCCCTTGCTTCCTCTATGGCGTCACTTCCTTGTCCCCTAAGTGGCGCCACCTTGCCACTACACCACACTCCTTTTTGTGTCATCTTTTACCCCTTTACTCTTAAAACCCCAAACGCCAATTGCATCACCTGCTCATAAAATTAAAATTTCAAAAACTACCACAGATTTAACTTAAGTTTGGGCCTTCTAAAGGCCCACTAACCTACTAAAATATATATATTAACCAACCAGCAGACACACAAATTTGAAAAATCACAGAAACACAGAAAACCCAAAAATTGGGGCGTTACATACATGGGAAATCAACACGGCTTGGACTTCCTCACCTAGGTGTGTCACACGGTCGTGTCCCTTTGGCAGGATTAAAGCACAACTTACACGGGTAGACTACACACCCGTACCTATTCAACAGCCTTGATCATGGGTTGGAGTAATTGCACACGGGCGTGTCCCTGTCAAGCCCAAGTATACCCCTATTTGGAAAAGGCCAATTTTGAGGGCTCTTAGGCATTCTTAACCCTATTTAAACACTTGAGGAGGCACTCAGGAGGGGGACGCAGAGTAGGAGGCAAGGAATTACTCAAGGGAAGCAGATTGGTCTATCTCAGAAGCTGGATTCATCATTAAGACTGAAGATTTCCCTTCAATTTCCATTTAGGGTTTTGGGTTTTCTTTATGTTTTGTATTCATTATTCTTCTGAGATGTTTTCTTCTATAATCATGAACTAAACCCCCTAAATACCTTAGGGGAATGAAACCTAAGACAGATCTTGTTATTATTATCTAAATTGTATGATAAATATTTGACTTGTTCTTAATTATGTGTTCTTAATTCTTGTTTTGATATTCCAAGATATTGATTCAAGTTAATACTTTTATTCAGAGAAGGAATAAACCTTGTCTAAGAGTAAATTTATCATAATTAAGCAGAGATAGGGTGATAAGATTTTGTCGAATTAGGTTGAAACCTAATAAGGGGATCCCTAGATCAAGTTAATGCAACATTAGGTGTTAATTAGAAAGATATTTCAATTAATCAACCTAGGGTTAAACGTTATTAGTCTTGAGAGAGATATTAATATAACTTAGGGATTTCTACAGATCAAGTCAAATGAATAAATCATCTGATTCAGAGTCAAATAACAAGTGAATTCTAGGTGGATTTTTCCTTGGGTATTGCCTTAATCAATCGAATTTTCCCAAAAGCATTTCCCCAATTTCTCTCTGCACTCTTAGTTTAGTTAATTAATTTAGATAAACAAATCCCTTAATTTTTTGGCTGGATAATAAAAAGAAAGTAATCACTAGTACTCTTGGTTCCTTTGGGTTCGACAATTTGCTCTTGCTAAAGCTATACTACTATTCAATAGGTACACTTGCCTTCATCGTGATAAGAGTTAGTTTCAAGAACGATTAATTATAAATATTTAAAACCTATCGCAAATATCACGTATCACCTATCACCCCCAGTCCAATGGGCAAGTTGAGAGAGTAAACCATGAAATCAAAGGTATCCTTGAAAAGGTAGTACGCCCTGGCAAAAAGGATTGGTCTCGAAGGCTCGATGATACATTATGGGCCTATTGAACATAATTTAAGACACCGTTAGGAATGAATCCTTATCGGTTAGTTTTTGGGAAGGCATGTCATTTTCCATTAGAGTTGGAGAATAGAGCTCACTGGGCCCTAAAGCAATTGAACTTTGATCTTAAGCAAGCCGATCAGAGAATGATGTTAGAATTGGATGAGTTGGAAGAGCTGAGGTTGTTTTCCTATGAGAATGCGAAAATGTGTAAAGAAAGATCAAAGAGATGGCATGATAGTCATATACAACCTCGCGAGTTTAAAGAAGGTCAGAAGGTTTTGTTGTTTAATTCAAGGTTGAAGTTATTTCTTGGGAAGCTTAAATCCCGATGGAAAGGATCCTTTACCGTATACCAAGTTTATCCTTATGGAGCTATTGAATTATATGACAATTACAAAGGTACGTTTAAATTTAATGGTCAACGTCTCAAATATTACTAGGATGGTGAAGTTGAGCGAGTTTAATCCTTGTTCAAATTAACAAACCCTTGATTTTTCATGAACTCATTTTGTAAATAAATAAATAATTAGAAATTGTTTTCTTAGCTTATTACATTTAATTAATTCTGTCTAAGGAGAATGGAAATTAAGCGGGACCGTTGTAACCCCTCCAACCTTTCTTGAGAATTAATTTAATGTAATTTGTTAATAAGAAGTTTTTTAATTAAGATTTAAAATTTTTAAGTTTTATTGTGTCGTTTAATTTTTAAATTTTTATGTTAATAAAGAGGGTCAAATTTGGTCCAAGTACTAATCATTTTTTTCTTGAGACAAGAAAGTTTGAGTTTGAGGCCCAATATAGCAAAAAAGGATGGAAAAATCCATACCTTGTCGCCCAAGTAACCCTAATGTAGCTAAGTTTTTGCTACATGTTGCCCTAATTTTTCCTATATAAACCCCTCTTCATTCTACTATTTTTCATATCCCTCAAAGTAATTTGATTACACCCTAAAAATCCCTAAATCTCTATTTTGTACTGTCAGCCTCAAATCCCGAAAGAAACCTGAGTTCTCTTCCCTTTTTTCCGAAATCACCTATTACCGCCACAAGAAGATTGCCGAAGCACCAACTTTGCTACCGCACATCGTCACTGTCACTGCTGTACACTACCGTTGTTGTCGTACGCTGTCGTTGCTGCCGCACCATCCTTGCCGTTGCATGATTTTTTCCATAGCAAGTTCTACCCACTTGCCAATTTCTCTTCTTCCAAGTAAGTAGAAACTTCGCCAAATTTTCGGGAAAAGATACCATGTCTCGCAAAAGAACTAGATCATTAAAGAGTACTCCTGAAAACCTAATTTTGATCGATTAAGAAGTGAAAAAGAGATTTGATTCAATTTTCAAGCATCAACCTATGATGCCGGAAAAAGGCTTTAAATTGAAGAGTAATGATTTGATGGTTGTTCTTGTGTCAATTTGAAAGATAATCAATGCTCTCAAGTGGGAACGATTTTGTGATGCTCGTTCATTTCTCGATGATGAACTAGTTCGAGAATTCTATGCAAGTTTGACGACACAAGACGCTACTGAGGTCATCGTTCAAAAGAAAAAGATGCTATCTTTGAGATATGGACGGAAGATACTGACAATGCAAGCGGAGATGGAGCTGAAAAAGATAAGGGTAATAAGTCAAGAAAATAAAAGGGGAGACTCTTGTCTTATTATTTTTTTATTTTTAGGTCCTTAAGAATTTATTTCTTTCATAATTAGGATTTAATTTTTGCAGAATAAAACATAGCAAGTATGAATAAAATTAACACTTCTTTAGAAAGAAAAAGACTAAGTGATGTGGTAATGGGAATGAACATGTCTAGGATTGGGTTATTAGGAAAGACTTGGTATTTAACCAGTCTTAGTGACTCACCTCTCTTTCTTTACAACCCTACTTGGTGTTCAGTTTTCATTCATTACTTTGTTCTTGCAATTGGGACATTGCTTCTTTTTAAAGGGGGTAAGGCAAATAAATTGCTCAAACTTTAAATTTTTTTTCAAGTATGTTTCAATCATTTCTTTCATAAGTATGTTTTAATAAATGAATGTTTAGAGATATTTTTTTGTTAATAAGATAGTTTGTATGCAAGTATGAATGATGATTTTATCTGAGTGAAAGTATGTTATCATGAATAATGGAATGCTTATATGATCTTAGCTTTAGTAATATTTGCCATGAAAACTTAGTTTCTTTTGAGATTAGACATGCATAAAGGTTTATGACTTTAGAATTGACTTAATAACTTTCTTTAGGCAAAATTCTAGGGGCATAAAAATCTAAAATGATATAGGCACTATTTTTTTGGATTGTTTGAGCCTTTTCAAGCCAACCCTATGATATTTGACCCTTGAAATTGAAATTTTAAGCTTAAAAGCCTGCTTATTGCAATGAACCTACATTATAAGCCACATTACTATATTTTAAAGTTATCCTAATTTTGTGCATCTATCTTAACTAAAGTTTTCTTGGTAATCAACATTTGAGGAAGTTTTCATAAAGATGTATGTGCTCATGCTTAAAAAAAATAGTGAAGAAATGTTTGGTTAGTCTCTAAAAAGGAAAAATATATGAGCTTGTAACGCCCCGAATTTTGGGCCTAGAAGTATTAAGTGTTGAGCATGGGAACAGTAGTGAGGCTACATATTAATATTTAGTTGTGCAAGAAAGGGATACAAATGCATGGCTTTTTCAATGGTGAAGTGCTCTGGGAAGTGTCTGAGTAGTCTTAGGTTCAAGCCTGAGCAAGTGCAAATGGTTTTGTTTTTAAAGGAATAAGCACTGTCTAGAAATGAGTGAAGCATGTCATAGAAAGGCCTACTAATCTAAGGGATAGAGGCATGTGGAGTGTTCCAAGGGGTCTGAGGTTCAAGTCCTAATTGATGCAAGGGAGTGTTTTATTTTGCTAAAAATGCTATGGATGAGTTGTGGTTTGAGTGGAACACTAAGGTGTTTGAGTGGAATTCGAATTGAGTAGTTGAGGGAGGAGTGATCAGTTGAGGGATTTGAAGAGAGATTTAAGGAGGGATTTTAGGAGAGATTAGGGGAGGAAAAAGTGGGATTTGAAATATGGAGGAGTTGTGCCGAAATGAGGACTCTGGCCACTCAGATTTCGGCTCGGGAGTAGTAGGATTTTTCTCTTCTCATTATTGGTTCTAACTTAAACGTTTTTTCTCTATTTTCCTTTCTTTGGTGCCGAAGTTTGCTTCTTTTCATTTTTGATTGAGGCCGAGTATTATTGTTGTCAGATCGGGTATTTGTCATTTCAGGTCTATTTCGATTTTGCTCTCTACAATAGTGCCCTTACTGATCGACTGTCTTCTCTCCCTCTCTTTATTTTTTCTTTCAGGTTTTTGTTCTTGATTCCATTCACCGATTGCTTCCCTCTTCTTCCCTTCTCAATAATAGTTTTCCTTGGCCGATTCTCTGCACCCCACTCCCTCACTCAAAGATTAGCCAAGTGCACCTTCTTTCCCTCCTTCGATTCTTTATGGTGCTAACAAATTTCCTCCCTTTTCATTGTGCTATTGTGGCCAAATACCCCTTAATCTCTCTCTCAATTCTATCCCCTTTTCACCTTGCATCTTGGCTGAATATTTAGTCTCCCTCAATCAATTCTCTCTTGGCAGAATTCTTCATTTGTCTCGAATAGAGGTGCGATTGTTACATCTTGAGCCTCAGTTCGAGTGGGTGCTTCTAGGCGATAGGCCAAATTCTACTATCTTCTATTCTTAGTCTACGGTCTAGGTAAGTTGCTATTCATGTGGTTCGACTATTTGCGTGTATGGTCTTAGTTAACTAATGGCGATTGGGATATAGGTGGTATTTAAGGATTCTATGCGATCTCTTGCAACGGTTTTAGTGTGTGATCTGGACAAGTGTAGGTAATCTTATGAATAAGTGCTTCTGATTAGATTTCGCTTCGTCAATTGTTAACCTATTAACCGAAGCTTCTGTTTGAAATAGGTTGGAGTGCTCGTGGGTTGATTCATACATTTTTGCAACAAGGTGTGTAACCACACTTACTATAAATGTAGATCAGTAAAGGCCAGAAAAGTATGACTATTAACGCTACACGAGCGTGCACTAGCTTGTGCGGTGATCCGAATGCATAGACGTGGGCATTTGATCGTAAAGGCCACCATGAGCGAATTCATGGGCTTTGGCCATTTTAGGTCACGTTAGGCCGAAATGGGCCGTGTAGGCCTCACGGGCATGTGGGCCCCACATGTGTAAACCACACAAAAGTGTGGAGAATACTGGGCCAGACTATGCATTTTACATGGCCAAGGCCATTTCTGGGCCTTGTGGGCTACACGGGCGTGTGGGCCTACATGGGCCTGCAATGTGGGCCTTAGGCCCATTTTTACTGTTTGAATGTTAAGGTTGCACGGATCGCCCGAGACGACTGTGGCCTACTATTGGGATAGTAAGTGTACCTAGAACCCCTAGTGGATAAAATGACTGAAATGCCCCTACATGGTAAATTTATAGTTTTGCATGTATATGGTAAGATGACTGTTTTGCCCCTATGTGATGTATGTTTATATTTTAGCATGCTATTTTTAACTGTATTGAGTACATGTATAATATTATGATATGACATGGCACGTTACATGATGCATTGCATGGGGATGGCTCTAAGCCTATTATACTGGCAGCTCTGTAACACCCCAAACCCGGCCTAGACGCTACGGCTGAATCTGGTGTGTTGCATCAAAGCATCATTCAAAAATTGAGTTGTCGGTCAAAGTTTTTTTCTAAAAGTAAAACCTTTTGTACATGGTTAGCAAATCATCTTGTCGCATACATTTGCTCAAAATATTTTCCTTTGGGATATTAATTCAACTTAAATCGCGGAAGATAGTTTGAAAACATCGTTGTTGAAAGCTCGTGTTCTTTAGAAAATCATGAATAGTTTGAAAACTCGAATTTTCCTAGACTCGCAGTTTAATATAAGAAACCAAAAGCCCATTAAAAGTTAAAAACCCCAAAATGGCCTTATTACATAACTAAAACCCAAATATGAAAGCTTAAATAAATTGAGTTATTAACAACCAATCTGCGGACATGTGGCCACCACTGAGTCCCTTGCAACTCCAAATCCTCTAAGGCTAGGGATTACCTACACAATTAAAAGAAGGCTGAGTTTATGAAAACTCAGTGTGTAATCCCCTATCGGTCAACAATAGCAGTGCATAAAGTAAGAGTCTGGGCCTGGGCCTTATTCGTTAACAGTACAGTTTAGACCTAAGCCCTATGCAATAACAGCGTGGGCCTACGCCCAAAATAGTATAATCATAATATAGGTACGCAACCCGACCCAATCCATCCTGCTCACCACCCGTACCAACCAACTCACCATGTGGGGATTAAATTGACCCACCTAGCCAACTCACCAATATCGCAGCATAGCTGCTAATAGCGGTAAACGTGGCGTAGCCACTAATATCAGAATACGTGGCAAAGCCACCAGAACAGTACTTCCTCCAAATCAGAATCCCAACCCCAATGCAGTATGTCATGTCATAAAATTTCATGTATGCAAGGTTTCATACTCAGATACAGTCATGCATATATCATACACTCATCAATTAACCTACTTCTAAGGTATAACAGTCATTTCTACCCATTAGGTGTAGAATAGTAATTTTTACCCCCTAGGGGTATTTTGGTCATTTAACCCTCTGGGGTCTCGGTACAGATTATTGACCTCTCGGAAGGTCCAAAGTCGCCTTGAGTGACTTAAGTAACCTAAACAGACTTAATTGTGTAAATGGGCCTAAGACCCATTATTCGGCCCAAGTGGGCCCACACGCTCGTGTGGCCCACTTAGCCCAAATTTAGCTATGGCTATGTGACCTACATAGCCCAGTCCAAAATTTATCACTTACCGTGGATTTAATTTATGTGGAGCCCACGAGCCTGTTGGGCCCTCTCGGCCCAACGAAGCCCTTAACGGCCTATGCCAGGTACATGACATGACAAGCCCAACTGCTTCCCACCTATCAGTTAGATTTACACAAGCGGGCCCATGAGGCCCATTGGTCCCATCGAATCCAAGTACATGAGAATGCTCATGGTGGCCTTTACAGTCTATCACCCATTGTTTGTGGGCTCAGTTTACCCCACGAGCGGTTGCACGCTCGTGAGGCCTCAAATGCTGAAGTTTTAGCTTTTCAGCTTTTGCCGATTTCCAACAAAGAAGGGTGTGAATACACACCTATTTATGAGAACACTTCGAAGTCCACGATCACCAACTTTGGCACATCCTGCATTGAGTCTTAATCACATCCCCCCTCACCAACACATCTGGTTCGCTCTATTTAAAACCAGCTTCTCACCAATGCTCATGTTAGCTTCCCGATCTGGGATTACTTTCAACCATTAGGAAAATTCCTTATTTTTCTTTTTCTATGACCACTTCAACCACAGAGTTCCAATCCAACTCCACCTCTTACAAAGCTCAAAAACAAAATAAATACTCCATTGCACATCCCAAGACTTGAACCTCAGACCTCACAGTTACACAACACGCCACTTTGCCACTTCACCACAGGCTCTTTCTATGCCATAAAATATCCTCAATTAATTATAAGTTCTATAGGCCAAAATCCAAGTTCCTTTAAAAGGAAAAACCAAAATAAATTGTAAGAGCCAAGACTTGAAACCAGGCTCCCTTGAAACCTTAAGGATGCCACAACCACTAGACCACATGCTTCCTTGTGTCAATTACTTAACACAATAATTTAAAAGGCCATCATCCAAGCATCCAGGGTTTTATTGACTGAAAACCAAATTTTTTGCTAAAGCCTAGGTTTGAACCCAAGATTTCTCAGACACTTCATAGAGCACTTAACCACTGAAATAGATACACAGTTGTGTCATTTCCTTTCACCATTAACTACTTATATACAACCTCCCTACGGACCCATACTCAAGGCCTAATACTTCTAGGCCCAAATCCTGGGCGTTACAAGCTCTGCTGCAAATACTATTTAGTGCAACAACCGGTGTTATATTTTTGGTGTATAGGGATGGGTGGGTTGATTTTATCCCTACATGGTGTGTAGGGCTGGATGAAGATGGAGGGTAGAGGCTGGATGGGTAGGACTTGCATACTATTCACTGTTACTGCACTGTTTATTGTTACTACAAAGGGCCAAGGCCCAAACATATGATTGTTTCTGTATTGAGATGGGCTAAAGCCCAAACTGATATTGCCATTGTTACTAAAAAGGGCTTAGGCCCAGACTATATTTGCTCACTATATGTTTGACTATTTCCTTATTAAGGGATTGCACACTGAGTTTTCATAAACTCACCCTTCTACATATCTGTGCAGGTAATCCTTAGGTGGATCGGTGCTGCGAGAGACTCGAAGGTGGCCACACAACAGCTTATGCTCTTATATTTGTCTTTTAATTTATAAGTAGTTTAATTTGGGTATTTTTATGTAATATAGGTCTCTCTAGATTTTATTTTTAATTTGGGGATTTATATCTGTTTTACTTTAATACTGCTAGCAGTAGGAAAAACATGCAGGTTTTCAAAAAGACAAATGTTTTCAAAAATACCATGAATACGTAAATAGTTTCAAGAGCTACCACAAGAAAACAACATTTTACAAGTAAATGCTAGTACGCAGCTGTTTTAAAAAGCTTCCCTGCAAACGAGATTTTGAAATTAATAATGTTTTAAAGTAAATACTTTTGATAGCGACGCGAGTTTTAAAATCATCTTTTAGATCACACAAAGGGGCTTAATAAAGATTGGGCTCTACAAATGATATTACACTTTATGAAATATACTTCAATGTGACATCACCAGATCCAGCCATAATGTCCAGGCCGGGTTTGGGGTGTTACAAAGCTTAAGTTCAAAATAAGTTTGGGGGTGTTCCAAAGGTTCACTTAAAGTAAAAGGTTCTATTACGAGAAAACCGTGACAAAGTTAAAGGTTAATATTTTTAAAACCAAAATGTCTCATCTCTTAAAATCCCTACCTTTTATCGAGCCCCATTACAACCTTATAAAAGACCTATTGATTTGATGATTATGTCACCTACATTAGTGGAGAGGAAGTCCTAAGTTCAACATATGAAGATCATAAATAAGCCTTGTGATTGTTTGCTTGATTGATAGGAAATTATGTTGAATGAAGAATGTTATCTACGACTGTGACATACACACAAACTATGATTCATGTTGGCATATTTTGAAGCTTAGTATAATCTTAAGGAATGTTTGCATATGAATTACTTGTTAATAAAGAAGATTGATGAGCATAAAGTTATTAATGCATGATTATGAGACAAAGATTGATTCTACTTACACAATTAGTAATTTTGCCTTAGCAAGACATTTTGCTGTGAATGAACATTACTCGAGACGAGCAATGATTTAAGTTTGGGGGTGTGTAAACGAAAAAATATATAGGATTTTTCCTATGTCATTTATCACCTTTTTACTTAAAATTGTTGTTTAAACTAAGTAATTTTTTAATAAATTAATGAAATATGTGAAAATATGAAATTAGGACATATAAATTATTAAAATGTGATTTTATGCTTTATTATATAGTTTTCATGCAATAAATGGCTTATTTTATATTAATTTGAATAAATTATATTTTTTAAGACATTGCATGATTAAATTAAATAATAAAATATAAAATTATATTAAATAATTCATTTTAAAATATTTTATTAATAATGTGGGTTTTAAATTAATTAATTAAATTGAATAAATTTTATTCTTTGGTCCTCTAACTTGTTTATTTATTCTGGACAGGTCTGATAGCTTTGCTGGATTACAAAACTGTCTAAATTGGGGACCAAGTTAACCCAAAATTCGACTGCACATGGCTGTCTATAAACCACTTTTTGGTTTTATTGCACAAGGTCCTATAAGAGTTAAAGAAATTAGAGATTTACCTAAAGATTTGCACTTGATCGAGTCTCAGTCCTGAGTTATTGTGGCACTCAAATAGACCAAAAATCAAGCAAAAATCAGCTTAACTTCCTCAATTTATGGCCGGCCGCCCATGGAAGATGCTTCAAAAGATGAAAACTCCTATTTTTAGTAAACTATCCCCCTCTCCTCACCTATAAATAAGACCTCATTCTTACATTTCTACTTATCCCTCATCATTCATCATTCTCTCCTCTCTAAATTCTCTTAGCATTCTTCTTTTCTCGCCATGGCTATCATCATCTTTTCATAAAGATTTTAGCATTTGAGCCTCTTAAAGAACCCTTGGTTGGCCACCTTGGAGAGCCATCAACAAAGGAGCAAAGCAAAGGAATGAAGGAGCCTCGTGAGTCAGGGCCTTGGGCAACAGCCACTCTAAATTGGTTTAATCTTTCTTTCCTTTAATTTAATTTAAAGATGTTTGCTATGTGTTCTTTGCTCTTGTTTACAAAAATGTTAACTTAAATAAAATTAAGCTAGGATGATTGCTTTGATTAAATAATATTTATTAGATTCATGTTTATAATGTTTGTGCCTGAATCGATCATGTTTTCAATTAAAATTAAGTCTATATTTCATTCATACGTGATTGGAATACACCTGAATTAGTTGAGCAATACTAACCAGACGATGGCTAGTTAATGCATAATTGAAATGTGCATGCTCAATTTAGATCCTAACCCGATTAAATTGCAGATTGCATAACAACCCTAACCACGCTCTGTTATTTGCATAGTTTTTAGATTTGTGTGATTAAACTGTTTCAAACCTAACATGTTCCTATTACCTTGCATGAATACTAAGAAACCATTAGTAAATAATGACCAGTAAAATGCGTATTTACTAAGTAAAGGATTTCTAAAGGACATAACGTGGTTTCCAAACTCATGAAAAATCGAGTTTCCATGGAATGTTTTTTTTAATGTTATTAAGCATGTTGATAATAAGTTGAGTCTAATTAAAGTAATTTCCTTAGTTTATTTATGTTATAATTGTTGTAAATTGTGTTTAATTTTGCTAAAATCTATTTCATTCATATAGTTTGCATCCTTAGGTTAATTTGCATTAGGGATCATTGCATTTAGTCTATTATATTTTAATCATCACTTCTCAACTAAATTGTGTTTTTACTTACCAAGTTGTTAATTGGAAATGATAACTCGATACTTACTTATTACTTGATAATGAATTTGTACACTTGCTTAAACCTATGCGTTACAATAAGAAACTCTTACCAGACTTTTATCCAGTCCAACAATTTAAACACAAGATAATACAAATTACTATGGATCTTATAGTTATAATTTTATTCAGTCACTATGTTTACTCTATCAACTTATAAGCATAATTTAACATATCTTGGCATTAGCCTAACCACCGTAATCTCTCCTTTGTAACATGTTACAACAATTAACAAATCATTTTAAACCTCATAGTAAACATGTACATTAATTATGTGTACCCATATTTCCAAGCATATATCTTAATATCTTTAATTACCTAAACTTTTATCTTCAGTACTTTCATAACCATTTTAATAGGTAATTATGCCAATCTTTTTTATTCTCATATCCTATAAATCACAATTTTTGTGAATAAAACATACTATATCATAACCCAGTTTGGCCCAAAAGCCAATCACATGATTTATCTTGAATTTCATACATTACAAGTATAGACCAATAATCATAAGGTTTTCACAAAATCATTCTCGTGGAAATCATGAACTCATAATTGCATGAATTCAATGCTTATAAATTGCATATATATTATATATACATAACTTCATCGCATTATCGAACATCTATTTTGGTACTTTTGAAGTTATGTATATATAATATATGGCATGTATAGGTTTGAGTTGTTTTGGTATGTTTGATGATCTTGTAATTAGGCCATTTGAGTTGGCTTGTGATGGTGAACTTGATAATGTTTCTAAAGTGCAAATGGTATTATTTGAGTTTGGAAATTGATCTATATTGAATGATTGAAGTTGAATAGATAATGTATGTTTTGAATGGTATGTTTAGTTGAATAATATATGTGAATTAGGTATGAAATTAGATGGCAAATTCTGGGGTAATTATGATTATTATTGATGGTAAGAAAAGGGTATGATTTGAACTTTAGTTGATAGTTTTTGGATGCATATTTGTGCCTTGAAATGGTACCATTTGTGTTTATGTAGGTAAGTGCAAATTGGGTAGCAAAATGGCTTGGTAAATGACCTATTTTTGTCAACACGGGCGTGTGTCTCAGCCATGTGTGACGCATGGTCTTGTTGCACGGTCGTCTGTCCCCTGGTATTAAAATTGAATTGAAGTCAGTATGCTACACATGGTCTCACACACGAGCGTGTGACTTGGCCGTGTTGCATAAGTCAGTATACCCTACAGGTTTGGCACGGTCTAGCACACGGTCAAGTACACGGGCATGTGTGGTTGTTTGAAGAGCACATGGATTGACACACAGGCGTGTGGTTGGCCGTGTGACTCAGGTCAGTATGTATGCCCTATTTCCATACAGCCTAATACACGGGCATGTCTACTAGCTGTGTGAAACATACGGACTGTTCACATGGGCCTGTGACCTCTGTTTACATGAAAAATTACTAAGTTTTGCAAAATTTTTGTATGTTATTGTTTTAGTCCTAAACCACTTGTAAAGCATGTTTAAGGCCTCGTAGGCCCTTATAAGGGACAATGTGATTGTATTGAATGATATTTGAGAATGAATGCTTGAGGTTGATAAATGTAAGCTATATGTTGTGTATTGATAGGTATTACCTCGTAACCCAATTCCGGCAACGGATATGGGTTAGGGGTGTTGCACCACAATTATATCAATTAAGCATTTATACATATATAATTTAATTCTTATTAAATGCATGAACTTACCTCGGCATAAAAATGGCGAAAAGGACCTAATCGTTAAATACTCGTTTTTCCCCTGTTCTAATTCCGAACCTCGTTTTTCTTTATCTGTAATATCACATTTAACTTATTTAATCATTATACTATTCAAACCAGTCCAAAATCAGATTATGGAAAAAATTACATTTTTGCTCCTAAAGTTTGACATTTTTACAATTTAGTCCTTAGGCTCGTAAAATGAAATGTACTCAATTTATTCAATACTTATGCCTAGCAGAATCTTATACATGCTTATAACAGCCCACATGTTTCTTTTATTCGCATTTTAACACCCATTTTACAACTTTTTACAAATAGCTCCTTTTAGGCATTTTCATCGAAAATCACTTAGCAAAAGTCGTTTATCATACACCAAACATACATTTTCTACCATTAGACATCTAAATACAAAAATATACATCATTTCTAAAAGTTTAGAATTTGATTATTTCTTAAATTAGTGGTACAAATAGATAGATCATGTTACGAGGATTTCAAAAACATAAAAATCATTAAAAATAGGGCTAGAACGGACTTACAATCGAGCTTGGGAGCTTGAAAAATCCTATCCATGGTTTCTTCTTGTTACATTCAGATATGGGAGGAAGATGGACATAAATTGGCTTTTAATTTGGCTTTTTAATTCATTAAATTACCAAATTACTAAAATGCCCTTAATGAAAAACTTTAGAAACATACCTAACCATGTCCATTTTTGTCCACCAACTTAACCAATGGTCTAATTATCATTTAAGGACCACCAATTTAAAATTTCATAGCAATTAGACACCTCTAGCATGTAAAAATTAAGTTTTACACTTTTTACAATTTAGTCCTTTTGACTAAATTGAGTGCCCAAACGCCACAATTTTTGAATGAGAAATTATTCCATAAAAATGTAGACTATAAAAGTATAATAAAAATAATTTTTTCTACGTCAGATTCGTGGTCCCGAAATCATTGTTCCGACTAGACCCAAAATCGGGTTGTTACAGAAAAACTTCTTCAATTGCACCTCTTATTCCTGCTTATTTGGCTGGAACTTTTTAGGATATGGAGGCAATGGAATATTGGGTTGAATCTGACAACTTTTAAGAAGAGATTAATCTGCATCTAGAGAAGATGTTAGCTTATCATAATTCACTGAGTTAGATTTTACCTCATCAGATTTATAGGTTCTGGCTTTGCTAATGTAGGAATTTCAACTGATGGCTGACTTTCCTCCTTTTCAGTAGATTCATCTTCAATCACAACCGTCTTGGGCTCCAAAGCTTTAGCAGTTCGTAGGCCACTACCTTGTAATGTTTCTTACTTAATTTTCTTGGATTTTCTGTATTGCTTGGGAAGGTTCCTTATGGTCAGTTGTGAAGCTCGGTAGCTAATTAACCCATTTGGTTCTCCAATTTTTTTAGTGTTCTTACTTGGCTTTGGATTAAGGTATCATTCCTTGCCATATACGCATTCAAAAAGTTCTCCAAACTGTTGGATGACTCAGCTTGTTATGGTTTTAGAGCTTGTTGATTGAACCTTTGGGATTGGTTGGGTCTATGCTGCATGTAAGGGTTTTTTGGTCCATTTCCTTGATTACTCTAAGAAAATTTTGGATGCTTGTGCCATGAAGTATTGTAGAAGTTAGACTGTGGCCCATGTCCACATCTATTTTGGTGTTGATTTCTTACGTAATAAACAGACTTAGGATTTGATGGACAATTCTTGAAAGAATGACCATCCCTACAATATACGTTGGAAAAACATTGAACTGACTTGGTGACTGAGCTACAAAATTATTCAAACCATTAGCAGTAAACTATTTCAACATTGAAGAAATAGAAGATACCTGAGCTGAGAGTGATTTAACTTCGTTCACTTCGGGCACTCTGCCTACTCGCCTTCCTGAAGTTGTTTGATTTGTTGAACATTAATAGTTGTTACTATCGATCCTTTCAATGATATCGTAAGCCTCATTATAAGACTTCAACAAGAGAGCACCATTTGCAAAAGCATCTACCATCAACCTAGTCTGTACGTTGGGGTCATTATAAAACATCTCCAACTGGAAGTAGTGTGGAATCCCATGATGAGGGAACTTACGAGGTGTTTCTTTGAATCTCTCCCATGCCTCGTACAAAGTTTCACAACTTACTATTTTTTCTAGGTGCGAAATTAATTTCCACGAAACCAACTAAAACTACAACAAAGGAAAGTGCACCTATCGGTAAATGGTATAACTATGGTGAGCAAGATATTGCTCTCACGAAGACTAAAAGTAATAATTACTGCCTTTCTATTATTTAGCAGACAAATTGGAATGATTGATTAAAACTAAAATTAGTTAAATTGAATAACTAAGAACACGACGAATAACAAATCAAGAAAATAATTGATTAACAACCAAGAAGTGAAACAATACCCAGGAAAGAATCCACCTAGATTGCATCTGTCATTTTCAATCTAAATTAAACAATTTATTCACTTAGTATATTGATCTATAGAAATCCCTAAATTATGCTAATATCTCTCTTCAAGACTTAGAGAAATTAGCTCTAGGTTGATTAATTGAAATTTATTTCTAATTAAAACCCTGATCATCGCATTAACTTGATCTATGGATTCCCTTATTAGATTTTACTCTAATTCGATAGATTTATGTCATCCTATTTCTATGATTGCATGCAAATCCACTCAATTATCCTAAATCTACTCTTAAATAGGGTCTATTCTTCCTCTAATTTCAGCACATCAAACATGGATTAATAGCCTAGAAATATTAAACCAAGGATTAATGTAACAACCCGTTTACAGTAAAATCATAATAGTGGTTCCGGGACCACAAGTCTGAGATCAAAAAATTTATTTTATTATTATTTTATTATCTACAACATGATAGTAATATCGTATAAAAAATTTGTTAAGAAATTTTACCGTTTACATGCTAAATTTGATAAAAAGGTCTAAATCTTATAAAGTGTAAAAGTTGAGTTCTAATAGCTAAAGGTATTAAATAGTTATATAACTTTAAAGTAGAAGTCCTTATATGGTAATTAGATCATTAGAGTTGTTAGTGGATGTACACGGGTGGGCAATTGTGTAATTTTTAAAGTTTTTAAAGGTTAATTGATTAAATTGGTAATTAATGATTAATATAATAAAACAAACTATGTATCATCTTTATTTTCATCTCTTGCAACCAAAAATTAAGGCTTAGGAAGCCATTTTTGTGTTCAAGCTTTTGGAAATATCATCCTTATCTAATTGATATGTATTTTGTCCCATTTTTAATGATTTCTACATTTTTGGGATCGTTAAAGTTTAATCTAGCTGGCCCGGAGACTAATTTGTGAAACTATTAAACTATTTGGGATTTAACATTGATTTATGTATATGACTTTTGAAGTTTGATATTAGAAAGTGGACGATTGTTATTAGATAAACAACTTTTATAAAAGGATTTTTGGTGAAATTGTCAAAATTGAAAAATAGTAAATATTACATGGTATAATTTGTGAATTACTGAAATGTGTGGGCTACTGTAACTGTATAAGATATTCGGCTAGGCTTGGGTAAGGGTAAAAATATATGAATTTTATTTTCCAAGCCTAGGGTTTAAATTACAAATAAATTAAAAGTATAAGGGCAAAATGGTAATTTTGCCAAAAATATGTTTTGGATTAAATTGAATGAATTATATGTTGAGTTGAGCTAAATTTATCCATATAGATCTAGTTAGACCTTATACAGAGTTAGATCAGAGCTAAATTTGGTGATAAGGTATTTTTGAAAGTGTCTCCATGGAAGAAAGTCCTTAGATTTGGACGAAAGGGTAAGTTAAGTCCGCGTTTTATTGGACCGTATGAAATAATTGAAAAAGTTGGGCCGGTAGCATATCGGCTAGCGCTACCACCTGAATTAGAGAAGATTCATGATGTGTTTCACGTATCTATGTTACGTCGGTATCGTTCAGATCCTTCACATATAATTTCTGTGACAGCCCAAAATTGACCCTAGTCGGGAAGTGGTTTCGGGACCGCTAAACCGAGTCACCGAAAGGTTTGAATGTGATGTTTATTGTCTAGAATATGTAATCATGAATGTGTGAAAATTTCAAGCTTCGATTTAGTCGATTGCATGTGAATTTAGTCAATAGGACTTATATGAGAAAATTTTAAAATGTGATAGGTCAATGCATGAGGACCTATTAGTGCATGTGGAAGAAAAATGGGACTTGCATGTCAAATTCCCCCTCCCTAATATGTAGTGGCCGGCCATGCTATGGGTGGAAACATGTTAGGAACATGTTGGCCTAGTGAGGTATGTAGGATAAAATATAATAAGAAGTATGGGGAATAAAGAAATGGAAAAAGGAAAGGATGTGTGTAATTGTTTCTTCCCCTCCCCATTGCCGTGAAAGTAAGAAAGAAAACAAAGAAAAAAAAGTGTCCATCTTTCTTCATTTCCCCTTGGCCGAATGTTCTAAGGAAGAAAGAAAAACAAGTTGTGTTCTTTGGTTCTTCTTGGCCGAATTCAAAGGAAGAAGAAGGGAGTGAAGCAATCGGTCATCTTAGGTCACTATTAAGGTAAGGAAGTTTGTACTAGCTTTTGAAATTTTAGTTGATATTGAGTGAGTTATCAAGTGATTTTTGTAAACCATGTTGAAATTTCGATTTTGGGGGTGAGTATGGTTTTCGGCTATAAAAGATTAATAAGGGTGATGATTGTGTTTCATGCTAAACTTAGATGAATAATGGTAGTTGCTCACATCTTGATATCTATGAGTTCCTTTCTTGGTTCTACCATAGACCCCCAAAGTATATGTTTATTGGGTGTTGTTGGAGGTTTATGATAGAAGCTAATGAGTGAGAGTTTGATAGGTACCATGAGGTTAAACTTCATGAGATTGTAAGCTTGTAAGTTGGATGATGAAATTCATGCTTTGTGAAGGTAAAAGGAGTAGAAGGAGCATTCGGCCATGAAGAAAAAAAAGAGAGCAAAGGGGGAAATTTATGATGAATTAAGTGTTAAATGGAATGAAAATGATATTATATGGGGGTATGTATATTCGGCCATATGAGTAAATATATAGATGATGTTAAATTTGATTATGTATAATGGGCATTAAGATGTGGAACATAAGAAATGTAGTATATGTGGATCTACATGATGTTATAGTTGACATTGTGCATATACACATGCATTCGGCCATCTAATTGAGTATGAAGGTGGTGTTAAATCTAATTGTGATGCCCATTCCGAAGTATATATATACATATATATATACATAAGTATGCCATTCGTGATGTTACCTTTAATTATGTGTGTAATCGACTAAATGGGTAATTAGTGTGGATGGTTGCCGAATATACAAACATACATATGCATGTGTAATTGAATTATGAATGTTTAACAAGATGGTTAAACTAGTTAAATTATTGATTAAGCTCAAGGAGTTAAAGGAGGTGAATCGAGCAAAGGCAAAGAAAAGGTTATCGAGTAGCCGAGTTGGAACCGTCTTACCCAACACGAGGTAAGTCATTAAGCATGTAGTTGGCGTTATTTCAAATGGTCGTAATGTTTATGTATTGATGCTGAATGGAATGAATAAATATACATATATATATGCATGTACGGATGTGATAATGAAATTGTTGAATGGAAAGAAAAGAGGTAAGATGTACTGAGTTGTTGATCTCAGCACTAAACGTGGGGGTATAACCATTTACGACCATGAGATTGGCGCTAAGTGCGCGGGATTAAATTGTACAGCACTAAGTGTGCGATTTGACTATGTTGCACTAAGTGTGCGAAATGAATATGATGCACTAAGTGTGCGAATTGACCATGCGGCACTAAGTGTGCGAGTTTGACTATGTAGCACTAAGTGTGCGATTTGATTATGTAGCACTAAGTGTGCGAGTTGATTATATAGCACTGAGTGTGCGGACTCAATATACATTCGTGAATCATTATGGACACTATGTGTGCGACACTATTGAGTCGATCGCGGACAGCGGATCGGGTAAGTGTCTTGAGTACATGGCTAATAGGTGCTATGCTTATACTTGGTGTTGAGCTCGGTAAGTTTGAACCTATGTGACAAATATACTTGGAGTCACGTACATAAAATTTATCGTAGGATGGGTGAAAGGCCGTTTAGTCGTTTGATTGTAACGAAAATAAATTGATTTATGAAAATGCTTCAATGTCTTATTGATGAGTATATGGAATGTGAATGCATGAATTGATATGAAATTGAATCGATAGGTTGGAGGAACTATGGTATGGTTCGGTATCGATGGAGTAAATTGTCTCGTTCCATTTTGTTTCCTCTTGTGATAATGTTATTGATGGATGTAGTGCATTGCTTATGACTTACTGAGTTATAAACTCACTCGGTGTTTCCTTGTCACCCATTATAGGTTGCTTGAACTCATCTATTTTTGCGGGGTCAGGCCGTCATCGAAGTCATCACACCGGATAGCAAGTTTTGGTACTTTCTTATTAGTTGGCTGAGAAGAACATTTTGGCATGTATAAGCTATTACGTTGTGTTTGAACTTTGGCATGTAAACTTTAAGCCATGCGAAAATGGCACGAATGTTCGATTGAGTTGGATCAAGGGTAGGCATGAAATGGACCTAGTTACTTTCGTAACAGATGCTGGCAGCAGCAGTGTCATGAGATTGAAAAATCACTAAAAATAGTAGGAGTGGAATTAATTGATGAATAAATTATGTAATCGAAGCTCGATGAGTCTGTTTTCATGAGGAAGTAACGAAAAGATCATATGGGCAGTATATTAAGAGATAATCAGATTTTTGTGGGACAGGGCCAGAACGTTTTCTGGATTCCCTGCTCCGACTTTGGAAATTCATTATAAATTAACCAGAGATAATTAGGGGTCGTACCATATATGTACAGATTCCTCTCTGAGTCTAGTTTTCATAGAAACAAACGACATCAGTATTGAAGCCCCGTGCAGGGAGATATCCAGGTCGTAATGGGAAAAGGTCAGTGTAGTCGACCCCTGCAACATGGGAGACTTTGACTAATAAACTGTAATACTTGGCCCGACAAAAAATTCTAGAAAAAAATACATAGATGGGCACATGAGTCTAGTTTCTGGGAAAAATCACGAAACTGATTTTCGAGTTACGAAACTCAAGATATGATTTTTAAAACGGCTAGTACACAGATTGGGCAGTGTCTGGAAAATAAATTTTACAAGGGGTTAAAGTCAGTTAACACCTCATGTCCGACTCCGGTGTCGGTTTCGGGTTCGGGGTGTTACATTTGATTGGTATCAGAGCTATGGTTTAGTCGGTTCTAGGACTACCATAGCACGTATGAGTCTAGCGATACATGGCTTAATGTTAATGTTTAAAAGGGTGATGACTTCTGACGGTTGAAATGTTTTTGTTTTGATTAGTAAATGGATCCCAGTGTAGAAAGAACCCTAGCGGATGACGTTGAGAGCGTAGCGGCTGCTCCTGCACAAGGGACGCCGCCTGTTGAACCTCAGTCATCTGCGAATAATCAAGGTGAGGGGGCTAAACAAGCCTTCTTTACCATGATGAATGAGTGGGTCGCGCAATATGCCCGAACCAACCCGGCTGTCCAACAATTCCCAAATTTGAATAATCCACCCCAAGAGCCTGTAATGCCATCAGTCGCTGATCCTGTGAGGCTGAGTAAGCCACCTGTAGACTTGATTAGGAAGCGTGGGGCCGAGGAGTTCAAGGCCATAGTAACTGATGATGCCGAAAGGGCCGAGTTCTGGCTTGATAACACCATTCGGGTGTTCGATGAATTGTCATGCACACCCGACGAATGTCTAAAATGTGCTGTATCTTTGTTGCGAGACTCAGCCTACTATTGGTGGAGGACCTTGATTTCCATAGTCCCGAACGAGCGAGTAACTTGGGACTTCTTTCAAACGGAATTCCGAAAGAAATTTATTAGCCAACGGTTCATTGATCAGAAGCGTAAGGAGTTCTTGGAACTCAAGCAAGGCCGTATGACTGTATCTGAATACGAACATGAATTCGTAAGACTCAGTAGGTATGTCCGGGAGTGTGTATCTGATGAGGTTGCTATGTGCAAAAGATTCGAGGAAGGATTGAATGAAGATTTAAAGCTACTAATGGGTATTTTGGAAATAAAAGAATTCGTAACACTAGTCGAACGAGCCTGCAAGGCGGAAGAACTTGGAAAGGAGAAGAGGAAGGCTGAATTTGAAGTTAGAGATTATCGTAAAAGATCGACGGGTAAAGCTCTGTTCTCAGTTGTAAAGAAGTTCAGGGAGGACATTAATAAGTCGAGGGCGACTGCGGGAATTTCCATCAGGGCAAGACCATCGATGGGCTCCCGAGCTACTTCGGTAGCTAGTGTGGGCAATAATCGTCACGAGAAACCTGAATGTCCCCAATGTGGAAGACGACACCTAGGTGAATGTTGGGGCAAGTCTACTAGCAGGGCCTGTTACGGATGCAGTTCGAAGGACCACTTTATTAGAGATTGCACGGAGCTGGATGAGAAGAATAAGATTCAAGGTGCAAGACCTAGTGGAGTGACATCTAAAGGTAGACCACCGAGAATTTTAGGAGGCAGGGGTGGTAGTCAGAGGGGGGCCTCTGATACGGCCGATCGAGCCGAGAACCGTACTCCTGCTAGAGCATATGCCATTCGCGCACGAGAGGAGGCATCCTCCCCCGACGTCATCACTGGTACCTTCACTCTCTTTGATACTAATGTGATTGCATTGATTGACCCTGGCTCTACTCATTCATATGTATGCGAAACCTTAGCATCCAGTAAGACTCTACCTGTTGAGTCTACTGAGCTAGTAATTCGAGTGTCAAACCCTTTGGGTCAATGCGTACTTGTTGATAAAGTGTGTAAGAGATGCCCTCTAATAATCCGAGAATCCTGTTTTCCGGCCGATTTGATGCTTTTTCCGTTCGACGAGTTTGATGTTATTCTCGGTTTGGATTGGTTAACCGCGCATGATGCGGTTGTGAATTGCAAAAGCAAGACTATCGATTTGAGGTGCACAAATAACGAAATAATCCGAGTTGAGTCTGCGGACTTAAGGGGGGTTACCAGCTGTAATATCAGCAATGTTGGCCCAGAAATATGTAAGGAAAGGGTGCGAAGCATACCTCGCGTATGTACTTGATGACAAGGAGTTAGAAAAGAAACCCGAATCGGTGCCGGTGGTTTGTGAATACCCGGATGTTTTTCCTGAAGAGTTACCGGGTTTGCCACCTGTTCGGGAGGTAGAGTTTGGTATTGAGCTTGTACCTGGAACTACGCCAATTTCGATCGCTCCGTATCGTATGGCACTAACCGAGTTAAAAGAGTTGAAAGCTCAGTTGCAAGAATTGACGGATAGAGGTTTCGCTCGACCAAGTTTCTCACCTTGGGGTGCACCAGTATTGTTCGTGAAAAAGAAGGACGGAACCATGAGGTTGTGTATTGACTATCGTCAACTGAATAAAGTGACGATAAAGAATAAGTATCCGTTACCGCGTATTGATGATCTGTTCGATCAATTAAAGGGAGCATCGGTGTTTTCAAAGATAGATTTGAGATCGGGTTATTATCAGTTGCGGATTCGAGATTCAGACGTACCCAAAACTGCTTTCAGAACGAGGTACGGTCACTACGAGTTCTTAGTGATGCCGTTTGGGCTCACTAATGCCCCTGCGGTGTTTATGGATTTGATGAATCGGATCTTCAGGCCGTATTTGGATCGGTTCGTAGTTGTGTTTATTGATGACATCTTGGTCTATTCAAGAGATGAGACCGAACATGCCGAGCATCTGAGGCTAGTGTTGCAAAATTTGCGGGATAAGCAGTTATATGCTAAGTTCAGTAAGTGTGAGTTCTGGTTAAGAGAGGTTAGCTTCTTGGGTCATGTGGTATCCGCATCGGGTATTCGAGTTGACCCGAGCAAAATTTCAGCCATACTTAACTGGAAGCCTCCGAAAAATGTTACCGAAGTCCGGAGCTTTCTAGGGCTCGCCGGTTATTACCGACGATTTGTCAAAGGTTTCTCGATGATAGCCACACCAATGACGAAGCTACTTCAAAAGGATGTTAAGTTCGAATGGACGGAGAAATGTCAGAAAAGCTTCGATCAACTGAAAACTCATTTGACTGAAGCTCCAATTTTGGTGCAACCCGAATCGGGTAAAGAGTTTGTCATTTATAGTGACGCATCCCTACTTGGGTTGGGTTGCGTATTGATGCAAGAAGGTCGAGTTGTGGCCTATGCGTCGAGACAATTGAAGCCACACGAGAGAAATTATCCGACCCATGATCTCGAACTAGCCGCCATTGTGTTTGCATTGAAAATATGGCGACATTATTTGTTTGGTGAGAAGTGCCATGTGTTTTCGGATCACAAAAGTCTCAAATATTTGATGACTCAACGAGACTTGAATCTGCGACAAAGACGTTGGCTTGAGTTGTTGAAAGATTACGAGCTTGTCATTGATTACCACCCGGGAAAGGCTAATGTGGTTGCGGACGCCTTAAGCCGGAAATCACTGTTTGCTTTGCGAGCGATGAATGTACACTTGTCTGTTCTACCTGACAATGTGTTAGTAGCTGAATTAAAAGCCAAACCATTATTGACTCATCAAATTCTTGAAGCTCAGGAAGTCGATGATGAATTGGTTGCAAAACGAGCTGAGTGTGTTCCGAACAAGGAATCAGAGTTTCAGATTGATGATGATGGTTGTTTGAGGTTTAGAAGTCGTTTGTGTGTTCCAAGGAATTCGGAACTCATTCCGATGATTCTGAACGAAGCCCATTGTAGCCGAATGTCAATTCACCCGGGGAGCACGAAAATGTACAACGACTTGAAACGTCGGTTTTGGTGGCATGGTATGAAACGAGACACCTCCGACTTTGTTTCGAGATGTTTAATATGTCAACAAGTGAAAGCGGAACATCAAGTGCCTTCAGGGTTACTTCAGCCGATCATGATACCCGAGTGGAAATGGGACCGAGTCACAATGGACTTTGTGTCCGGACTGCCATTGTCCGCAAGTAAGAAGGATGCGATTTGGGTTGTTGTTGATAGGCTGACTAAGTCGGCTCACTTTATCCCCGTGCGTACGGATCTTTCATTGGATAAACTAGCCGAATTGTATGTCTCTCAGATTGTGAGATTACATGGAGTACCTATTTCTATCGTGTCGGGTAGAGATCCGAGATTCACCTCACGATTTTGGAAGAAATTGCAAGAAGCTTTGGGTACCAAGCTGCATTTTAGGACCGCTTTTCACCCCCAAACCGATGGTCAATCCGAGCGGATAATTCAAATACTTGAGGATATGTTGAGATGTTGCATCCTCGAGTTCAGTAGTTCATGGGAACGGTATTTACCTTTGATTGAATTCGCTTACAACAATAGTTTTCAATCAAGTATTAAGATGGCACCTTATGAGGCTTTGTACGGTCGTAAATGCCGTACGCCATTGTTTTGGATCGAGCTTGGTGAAAGTAAAATTTTCAGAGTTGATTTGATTAAAGATGCCGAACAAAAAGTAAAGGTAATCCGCGAAAGTCTGAAGGTAGCCACAGATCGTCAAAAATCGTATGCGGATTTAAAACGAAAGGACATTGAATATCAGGTGGGAGATAAAGTGTTTCCTTAAAGTGTCACCTTGGAAGAAGGTACTCAGATTTGGCCGTAAAGGCAAGTTGAGCCCGAGATTCATTGGGCCGTACGAAATTTCCGAACGAGTGGGGCCGGTTGCATATAGATTGATTTTGCCCCCTGAACTTGAAAGGATGCACGATGTCTTCCATGTTGCAATGCTTCGACGCTATAGATCCGATCCGTCACATGTGATTAATCCCTCAGAAGTTGAAATTCAATCTGACTTGAGCTATGAAGAAGAACCGATTCGTATCCTAGCTCGTGAAGTGAAAGAGTTGCGAAATAAAAGGGTTCCGTTGGTTAAGGTGTTGTGGCTCAAACACGGGATCGAGGAAGCAACCTGGGAACCCGAGAGCTCGATGAAAGAACGATATCCAAACCTATTTACCGGTAAGATTTTCGAGGACGAAAATTTCTTAAGTGAGGGAGAGTTGTGACAGCCCAAAATTGACCCTAGTCGGGAAGTGGTTTTGGGACCGCTAAACCGAGTCACCGAAAGGTTTGAATGTGATGTTTATTGTCTAGAATATGTAATCATGAATGTGTGAAAATTTCAAGCTTCGATTTAGTCGATTGCATGTGAATTTAGTCAATAGGACTTATATGAGAAAATTTTAAAATGTGATAGGTCAATGCATGAGGACCTATTAGTGCATGTGGAAGAAAAAGGGGACTTGCATGTCAAATTCCCCCTCCCTAATATGTAGTGGCCGGCCATGCTATGGGTGGAAACATGTTAGGAACATGTTGGCCTAGTGAGGTATGTAGGATAAAATATAATAAGAAGTATGGGGAATAAAGAAATGGAAAAAGGAAAGGATGTGTGTAATTGTTTCTTCCCCTCCCCATTGCCGTGAAAGTAAGAAAGAAAACAAAGAAAAAAAAGTGTCCATCTTTCTTCATTTCCCCTTGGCCGAATGTTCTAAGGAAGAAAGAAAAACAAGTTGTGTTCTTTGGTTCTTCTTGGCCGAATTCAAAGGAAGAAGAAGGGAGTGAAGCAATCGGTCATCTTAGGTCACTATTAAGGTAAGGAAGTTTGTACTAGCTTTTGAAATTTTAGTTGATATTGAGTGAGTTATCAAGTGATTTTTGTAAACCATGTTGAAATTTCGATTTTGGGGGTGAGTATGGTTTTCGGCTATAAAAGATTAATAAGGGTGATGATTGTGTTTCATGCTAAACTTAGATGAATAATGGTAGTTGCTCACATCTTGATATCTATGAGTTCCTTTCTTGGTTCTACCATAGACCCCCAAAGTATATGTTTATTGGGTGTTGTTGGAGGTTTATGATAGAAGCTAATGAGTGAGAGTTTGATAGGTACCATGAGGTTAAACTTCATGAGATTGTAAGCTTGTAAGTTGGATGATGAAATTCATGCTTTGTGAAGGTAAAAGGAGTAGAAGGAGCATTCGGCCATGAAGAAAAAAAAGAGAGCAAAGGGGGAAATTTATGATGAATTAAGTGTTAAATGGAATGAAAATGATATTATATGGGGGTATGTATATTCGGCCATATGAGTAAATATATAGATGATGTTAAATTTGATTATGTATAATGGGCATTAAGATGTGGAACATAAGAAATGTAGTATATGTGGATCTACATGATGTTATAGTTGACATTGTGCATATACACATGCATTCGGCCATCTAATTGAGTATGAAGGTGGTGTTAAATCTAATTGTGATGCCCATTCCGAAGTATATATATATACATATATATATACATAAGTATGCCATTCGTGATGTTACCTTTAATTATGTGTGTAATCGACTAAATGGGTAATTAGTGTGGATGGTTGCCGAATATACAAACATACATATGCATGTGTAATTGAATTATGAATGTTTAACAAGATGGTTAAACTAGTTAAATTATTGATTAAGCTCAAGGAGTTAAAGGAGGTGAATCGAGCAAAGGCAAAGAAAGGTCATCGAGTAGCCGAGTTGGAACCGTCTTACCCAACACGAGGTAAGTCATTAAGCATGTAGTTGGCGTTATTTCAAATGGTCGTAATGTTTATGTATTGATGCTGAATGGAATGAATAAATATACATATATATATGCATGTACGGATGTGATAATGAAATTGTTGAATGGAAAGAAAAGAGGTAAGATGTACTGAGTTGTTGATCTCGGCACTAAACGTGCGGGTATAACCATTTACGACCATGAGATTGGCGCTAAGTGCGCGGGATTAAATTGTACAGCACTAAGTGTGCGAAATGAATATGATGCACTAAGTGTGCGAATTGACCATGCGGCACTAAGTGTGCGAGTTTGACTATGTAGCACTAAGTGTGCGATTTGATTATGTAGCACTAAGTGTGCAAGTTGATTATATAGCACTGAGTGTGCGGACTCAATATACATTCGTGAATCATTATGGACACTATGTGTGCGACACTATTGAGTCGATCGCGGACAGCGGATCGGGTAAGTGTCTTGAGTACATGGCTAATAGGTGCTATGCTTATACTTGGTGTTGAGCTCGGTAAGTTTGAACCTATGTGACAAATATACTTGGAGTCACGTACATAAAATTTATCGTAGGATGGGTGAAAGGCCGTTTAGTCGTTTGATTGTAACGAAAATAAATTGATTTATGAAAATGCTTCAATGTCTTATTGATGAGTATATGGAATGTGAATGCATGAATTGATATGAAATTGAATCGATAGGTTGGAGGAACTATGGTATGGTTCGGTATCGATGGAGTAAATTGTCTCGTTCCATTTTGTTTCCTCTTGTGATAATGTTATTGATGGATGTAGTGCATTGCTTATGACTTACTGAGTTATAAACTCACTCGGTGTTTCCTTGTCACCCATTATAGGTTGCTTGAACTCATCTATTTTTGCGGGGTCAGGCCGTCATCGAAGTCATCACACCGGATAGCAAGTTTTGGTACTTTCTTATTAGTTGGCTGAGAAGAACATTTTGGCATGTATAAGCTATTACGTTGTGTTTGAACTTTGGCATGTAAACTTTAAGCCATGCGAAAATGGCACGAATGTTCGATTGAGTTGGATCAAGGGTAGGCATGAAATGGACCTAGTTACTTTCGTAACAGATGCTGGCAGCAGCAGTGTCATGAGATTGAAAAATCACTAAAAATAGTAGGAGTGGAATTAATTGATGAATAAATTATGTAATCGAAGCTCGATGAGTCTGTTTTCATGAGGAAGTAACGAAAAGATCATATGGGCAGTATATTAAGAGATAATCAGATTTTTGTGGGACAGGACCAGAACGGTTTCTGGATTCCCTGCTCCGACTTTGGAAATTCATTATAAATTAACCAGAGATAATTAGGGGTCGTACCATATATGTACAGATTCCTCTCTGAGTCTAGTTTTCATAGAAACAAACGGCATCAGTATTGAAGCCCCGTGCAGGGAGATATCCAGGTCGTAATGGGCAAAGGTCAGTGTAGTCGACCCCTGCAACATGGGAGACTTTGACTAATAAACTGTACTAATTGGCCCGACCAAAAATTCTAGAAAAAATACATAGATGGGCACATGAGTCTAGTTTCTGGGAAAAATCACGAAACTGATTTTCGAGTTACGAAACTCAAGATATGATTTTTAAAACGGCTAGTACACAGATTGGGCAGTGTCTGGAAAATAAATTTTACAAGGGGTTAAAGTCAGTTAACACCTCGTGTCCGACTCCGGTGTCGGTTTCGGGTTCGGGGTGTTACAATTTCACCGACAGAAGTTGAACTACGACCGGATATGACTTATGAAGAAGAACCGATTAAGATTTTAGCTCGAGAAGTCAAACAACTAAGAAATAAAAGTGTTGCACTTGTGAAAGTGTTGTGGCAAAAGCATGGGGTAGAAGAGACTACATGGGAACCTGAAGAAACTATGAAAAACCAATACCCACACCTGTTTACCGGTAAGATTTTCGAGGACGAAAATCCTTCAAAGGGGGGGGGGGAGAGTTGTAATATCCTAAATCAAGGCTTAATCGGAATAGTGGTTTTGTGACCACAAATCTGATATAGAAATAATTATTTTATAATTATTTTGATGAATATGATATGATTGCATGATTGTGTGAAAATTTCGTGATGAAATTCTATGCCTAAAGTGCTTAAATTGAAAGTAGGGACTAAATCAAATAAGTTGCAAAATTTGCATTCTAGAAGTTTTTAGTATGAAATTGCATTGAAATATTAATTAGGAGGTCTTAAATAACAATTTGACCAATTTCTAATTCTATGGAAAAAAATTGGACATGGCTGGAATTTTTGGAAAGTTTAGTAGTAAGGGCATTTTGGTCATTTAGTTATTAAAATGAATTAAAAACAAAATTAAAAGCCAATTTTTGTCCATCTTCTTCATTAGGCCGAAATTTCAAGGGTTCTCCATAGTTAGGGTTTGTTTCAAGCTTCCAAGCTCCATAGTAAGTGATTCCAAGCCCCATTTTTAATGTTCTTTACGTTTTTGGAATCCCGGTAGCTCGATTAAGCATATGTTAGCAATAATTCAACCTAGGGTTTATATTTGGAAAAATACCCATAGGTGAAATTTGTGTATTTTGATGTTTTATGATAGAATATGGGGTTTTAAATTATGTGAGACAACTTGTGCTACTCGGTTTTGAGTGAAAACGAGTAAAAGGGCTTAATCGGCAAAAATACCTAATAGTCACAAGTATATGTTAGAGTAAGAATTTGGTGTTGCCATAGAAGGGAAAAGTTGTGACAGCCCAAAATTGACCCTAGTCGGGAAGTGGTTTCGGGACCGCTAAACCGAGTCACAATAATAATTAGATGTAATATCCTATGTTTATTTCATGTGAAAGTGCATGTGTGAAAATTTCAAGCTTTGATTTTGCCAATTGTGAGTGAAATTTTGAAATGTGACTCATGTGAAAATTTTTGCAAATGCTATAGGCTAATTTGTAGTGGCCAAATAACTTACAGTATGAAATAGGTGGATTTGCATGTCAAATTTCCCACCTTAAAACAAGGTGGCCGGCCATGATGGGCATGATGAGCAATTGTGCAATTTTTTTTATGGAAATTATGGCATAAGTATGGCACAAATAAAATATGTTAATTTGTGTCATAAAATGTTGGGATAAAACAAATAAAATAAGGGGCATGGGCATAAAATAATGAAAAGGATTATGGTGAATACAAAAAAAAATGTGTGTGTAGTTGTTTGTCCCCCCATTGCCGTGAGCTAAAGAAAAGAAAGGAGAGAATTTTTGTTCATCCTTTTCTCATCTTCATACTTGCCGAAACTAGAAAGAAAAACAAAGAAAAAAATTTCTCATCCTTTGGTTCATCCTTGGCCAATAATTTTAAGGAGGAAGGAAGAAGAAAGGTGAAGAGGTTCGGCCATGCATGTAGCTAGGCTAAGGTATGTTTGATGATGTTCCATGAGATGCATGCATGTTTTAGTTGTTAGCTTGAGTTCTACCTAGCCCATGGTCTAAATCTTGCTATGTGATGGAAATGACATTTGACCATGGATGCATCATTCTTGGTTGATGTTTGATGTGGTGGTGATGAGGCAAGAGGATGAGTTAAAATTCGGCCTAGGTGGAGGTTGTGTTAATGCCATTGCATGCTAAATATGAAGTTTGTTAATGATGCAAGTGATGATGACTTGATGATTCTTGAACCTCCTTTTTAGCATTTTTGTGTGAGCACATATGTGCATTGGTTGCTAAATGGAGAAGAATCGGCTAGCAAGTTGTGTGCTAAGGCCGAATGTAACTTTTACATGTTAATGAGCAATGCATGTGTTAAATCGATGGGAAGGGAGAGGATGCTTTACTAGTGTGTATATGTGTGTATTAAGTGTTGAAATCGACCCCAAAAATAGACATGCATATTCGGCCAAGGGGGAAAAATTAGCTAATATGTTGTGTTGATGCATGATTTCACATGTATGTGACTTTAATGTCTAATGTATAAATATGGGCTAAGTGCTTCGTGTTCATCTTTTTTGATGCCTAAATGATGAAATCAATTTATTTGTTTAATTAAGCTCAAGAGCAAAGGGGAAATAAATCCGATAAAGGGAAGGAAAAAAGTGGTCGAATAGTTAGCGGAATCGTTCAACAACACCCGAGGTAAGTTCTTGAGTAAGAGAGCTTAAATTACGATGTGATTAAATCATGTTTTAAGCAAATTAAAATCATGCTCTATGTGTGGCTATTGAGCCGAATGTGCAAGGATGGTATGTGCCTTGTGTTTGAGTTTTGCTAATGAAAAAAGAAATACGAATGTGCCATGAATTATTGTTAGATGTGCATGATTAATTGAATGCTGTCCGGGCTAAGTCCCGAAGGCTTTGTGCTAAGTGACTATATCCGGACTAAGATCCGAAGGCATTTGTGCGAGTTATTAATTCCGGGTTAAGTCCCGAAGGCCTTTGTGCGAGATACTAATTCCGGGTTAAGTCCCGAAGGCATTCGTGCGAGTTTTAAAATCCGGGTTAAGTCCCGAAGGCATTGTATGAGTTACTATAACCGGGCTATGTCCCGAAGGCACTTGAACGAGGAGCTATATCCGGTTAAATTCCGAAGGTACGTGATTTTGGTAATGAATGAGCTTGCTGTAAAATTCCAGCTAATACTCGAAAAAAAACATCCCAATATTGGGATATGTTACGTATGTGTTGAATTTAATCGAGCCCTTACAAATAAATATTCGCTCAGTTGATGAACGAGCTACCGGCCTTCGGCTAAGTTGGCCTTTTGTGTATGTACATAAGGGTTAACGTTGTGAAGTAAGTTTGATATCGGAAAAATTGTGTATTATGAAATATTCCGTTTAACTAAATGTGTGCTATGCTATGCTTTCGTTATGCTGGAATTTCTTGCTCAAAACTTACTAAGCATAAATTGCTTACTTCGTTCCATTGCTCCTCTGTTTTATAGATTTTTGGTTCTCCAGCTATCGGACTCGGGGTCTTGAAGTCGAAGTCGCCCACACTATCAAAGGCTCTTTTGGGTACTCTTTTGGTTGAATTTTGATATGGCATGTATAGGACGACCCATTGTTGTTTTTCGAGTACTTTATGTGATGTGTAAGTTTTGGATAGCCATGCGAAAATGGCTTATATGTGTTTGAGTATAATGTTATAATCATTTGGTGTGGATATGCTTGACAAGGATTGGCCACGGGGATGGTTAATCACTTTCATAAATTGTGCTATGTATGCAAAAAGGGCTAGTTGAACCATGAAATAGGTAAAGCCTACCTTAAAGGTAGATGCTGACAGCATCAGTGATGTAGATTTGGAAAATCACTAAAAATAGTAGGAATGGAATTAAATAGTGAATAAATTATGTAAACAAACCTTGAAGAATCTACTTTCATAGGAAAGTAACGAAACAATCATATGGATAGTATGTTAAGAGATATTCAGGTTCTCGTGAGACAGGGCCAGAACGGGTTCTGGATTCCTTGTTCCGAATTTGGAAATTGATTATAAATTAACCAGAGATAATTAGGAGTCATACCATATATGTATAGATTCCTATCTGAGTCTAGTTTCTATAGAAATAAATGGCATCAGTATTGGAGCCCTGTACAAGGAGATATCCAAGTCGTAATGCGCAAAGGTCAGGGTAGTCGATTCCTGTAACATGAGAGACTTTAACTAATAAACTGTACTAATTAGCCCGATCAAAAATTCTAGAAAAAAATATGTAGATGGGCATATGAGTCCAGTTTCAGGGAAAAATCACGAAACTGATTTTCGAGTTGTGAAGCTCAAGATATGATTTTTAAAGCGACTAGTACACAGATTGGGCAGTGTCTGGAAATTTTTCAAAGTTTGTTAACACCTCGTGTTCGACTCCGGTGTCGGACTCGGGTTCGGTGTGTTACATTTTATTGGTATCAGAGCCAGGTTTAGTCGATTCTAGGACTACCGTAATGTGTTGGGTCTAGCTATACATGCCATTTTATGTGATTACTTGATAGTGTGGTGATTTCTGACAATTATAAATGTGTTTATTTATAGTAATGGATCCCGATCGTGACCGAGAGGTAGCTGATGATCTTGAGAGTGTAGCGCCTGCTCCCGCACAAGGGACAGTGCCGGCAGACTCTCAACCTAATGCTAGTAATCCGAATGATGAAGCTAGACAAGCATTCTATAGCGTGATGAATGATTGGTTCAACTAATACATTCGAACTAATATGGCTGTTCCACAACCTCCATTCCCGACAAATACTACCCCCGCACCTACAATACCACCGGTAACTGACCAAATAAGGTCAAATAAGCCCCCAGTTGACAGAATCCGAAAACATAGGGCTACTGAATTTAAGGCTATGGATAGCGATAATGCCGAGCAAGCTGAATTTTGGCTGGACAACACTATCCGGGTACTCGATGAGCTATCTTGTACACCCGATGAATGCCTAAAGTGTGCTATCTCCTTGCTACGTGATTCTGCCTACTATTGGTGGAGTACTCTGACTTCCGTTGTGCCCCGAGAGCAAGTAAATTCGGAGTTTTTCCAAACTGAGTTTCGGAAAAAGTATATCAGTCAGAGGTTTGTTGATCAAAAACGGAAGGAATTTCTTGAGCTTAAGCAAGGCTCCATGTCGGTTACTGATTACGAGCGAAAATTTGTTAGACTTAGCAAATACGCTCGGGAATGTGTTTCGTCCGAAGCTATTATGTGTAAACGCTTCGAGGATGGGCTGAATGAAGATATAAAAATGTTCGTTGGCGTTATTGAAATACGAGAGTTCGTGGTACTTGTTGAACGAGCTTGTAAAGCCGAAGAGCTTAGAAAAGAAAAGCAAAGAGTTGATGAGGGAACTGGAGAGTTTCGTAAAAGATCCTCGGGAAGGTCTCCTCAACAGGCATCGAAGAGATTTCAGGATGATGCGGGCCAGTTTAGAGGCACTTCGGGCTTTTTTAGACGAGATCGTGATCGACCCCTTGTAGGTACACGAGGCACTTCAGTCGCCAGTGTTGGGAATGAACGTCGAGACAGAACGAAATGCCGATATTACGGTAAATGGCATTCGGGGAGTTGTAGATTCCCTGACCGCTCCTGTTACAAATGCGGATCAGTTGACCACTTCATTAAAGATTGCCCGAGGTTGTCGGAACAGAATGTAAATCAGAGTGGGAGACCGGGTGCTACCACTGCTCGGGGTAGACCATCTGGAAATGCGAGCAATACTGGTGGTGGTCAGAGAGGATCTAGAGATGATATAACCAGATCCGAAGCTCGTGCGCCTGCTAGAGCTTATGCTATACGTGCCCGCGAGGATGCTTCTTCGCCTGATGTTATTACCGGTACATTCACTCTCTTTGATACTAATGTAATTGCTTTGATTGACCCGGTTCTACTCATTCTTACATATGTGAAACCTTAGCATCCAGTAAGACTTTACCTATTGAGTCTACTGAGTTCGTAATTCGGGTGTCAAATCCCTTGGGTCGTTACGTGCTTGTCGACAAAGTGTGTAAGAAATGTCCCCTGGAAATTCGAGGTTCCTGTTTTCCGGCGGACTTGATGCTTTTGCCGTTTGATGAATTTGATGTTATCCTTGGTTTGGATTGGTTGACCGCGCATGATGCGGTTGTGAATTGCAAGAGCAAGACTATTGATTTGAGGTGCGCAAATAACGAAGTAATCCGAATTGAGTCTGCGGACTTGGAGGGGATGCCAGCTGTAATATCAGCAATGTTGGCACAGAAATATGTAAGAAAAGGGTGCGAAGCATACCTTGCGTATGTACTTGATGACAAAGAATTAGAAAAGAAACCCGAATCTGTGCCGGTGGCTTGTGAATACCCGGATGTTTTTCCGGAAGAATTACCGGGTTTACCACCTGTTCGGGAGGTAGAGTTTGGTATTGAGCTTGTACCTGGGACTACGCCGATTTCGATAGCTCCGTATCGTATGGCACCAACCGAGTTAAAGGAGTTGAAAGCTCAGTTGCAAGAACTGACGGATAGAGGTTTCGCTCGACCAAGTTTCTCACCTTGGGGTGCACCAGTATTGTTCGTGAAAAAGAAGGACGGAACCATGAGGTTGTGCATTGACTATCGTCAGCTGAATAAAGTGACGATAAAGAACAAATATCCGTTGCCGCGCATCGATGATTTGTTCGACCAACTGAAGGGAGCCTCAGTGTTCTCAAAAATAGATTTGAGATCGGGCTATTATCAGTTGCGAATTCGAGATTCAGATATTCCCAAAACTGCCTTCAGAACGAGATATGGTCACTACGAATTCTTAGTGATGCCGTTTGGGCTCACTAATGCCCCTGCGGTATTTATGGATTTGATGAATCGGATCTTCAGACCGTATTTGGATCGGTTCGTAGTTGTGTTCATTGATGACATTTTGGTCTATTCAAGAGATGAGACCGAACATGCTGAGCATCTGAGGCTAGTGCTGCAAATTTTGCGGGATAAGCAGTTATATGCTAAGTTCAGTAAGTGTGAGTTCTGGTTAAGAGAGGTTAGCTTCTTGGGTCATGTGGTATCCGCATCAGGTATTCGTGTTGACCCGAACAAAATTTCAGCCATACTTGACTGGAAACCTCCGAGAAATATTACTGAAGTTCGGAGCTTTTTGGGGCTCGCCGGTTATTACCGACGATTTGTGAAAGGTTTCTCGATGATAGCCACACCAATGACGAAGCTACTTCAAAAGGATGTTAAGTTCGAGTGGACGGAGAAATGTCAGAAAAGTTTCGACCAACTAAAAACTCATTTGACTGAAGCTCTAATTTTGGTGCAACCCGAATCAGGTAAAGAGTTTGTCATTTATAGTGACGCATCCCTACTTGGGTTGGGTTGCGTATTGATGCAAGAAGGTCGAGTCGTGGCCTATGCGTCGAGACAATTGAAGCCACACGAGAGGAATTATCCGACCCATGATCTCGAACTAGCTGCCATCGTGTTTGCTTTAAAAATATGGCGACATTATCTGTTTGGTGAGAAGTGCCATGTATTTTCGGATCACAAAAGTCTCAAATATTTGATGACTCAACGAGACTTGAATCTGCGACAAAGACGTTGGCTTGAGTTGTTGAAAGATTACGAGCTTGTCATTGATTACCACCCGGGAAAGGCTAACGTGGTTGCGGACGCCTTAAGCCGGAAGTCATTGTTTGCTTTATGAGCGATGAACGTGCATTTGTCTGTTCTACCAGACAATGTGTTAGTGGCTGAATTAAAAGCTAAACCATTATTGACTCATCAAATTCGTGAAGCTCAGAAAGTCGATGATGAATTGGTTGCAAAACGGGCTAAGTGTGTTCCGAACGAGGAATCGGAGTTTCAAATTGATGATGATGATTGTTTGAGGTTCAGAAATCGTTTGTGTGTTCCAAGGAATTCGGAACTCATTTCGATGATTCTGAACGAAGCCCATTGTAGCCGAATGTCAATTCACCCAGGGAGTACGAAAATGTACAACGATTTGAAACGTCAATTTTGGTGGCATGGTATGAAACGGGACATCTCCGACTTTGTTTCGAGATGTTTAATATGTCAACAAGTGAAAGCGGAACATCAAGTGCCTTCAGGATTACTCCAGCCGATCATGATACCCGAGTGGAAATGGGATCGAGTCACAATGGACTTTGTGTCCGGACTGCCCTTGTCAGCAAGTAAGAAGGATGCGATATGGGTTGTTGTTGATAGACTGACTAAGTCGGCTCATTTCATCCCCGTACGTACGGATTTTTCATTGGATAAACTAGCTGAATTATACGTTTATCAAATTGTGAGATTACACGGGGTACCTGTTTCTATCGTGTCGGATAGAGATCCGAGATTCACCTCACAATTTTGGAAGAAATTGCAAGAAGCTCTGGGTACCAAGCTGCATTTTAGCACTGCTTTTCACCCCCAAACCGATGGTCAATCCGAGCGGATAATTCAGATACTTGAGGATATGTTGAGATGTTGCATCCTCGAGTACAGTAGTGCATGGGAACGGTATTTACCTTTGATTGAATTCGCTTACAACAATAGTTTTATTTTGGGCATAGGGCTTTAAGTGTCTTTAACCGACGATTTCTTTTTGTGATTAGTGTCTTTAAGAGGTTTGATCGAAGGCTTGGATCTTTGGAACAACTAGACTTAGAGCTAGTCATCGGTTTTCGGCAAAAAGGTAAGATTCTAAAGGCTTTAGGGGCATGGTTCGAATATGGGTTGCTGAATATTGGGATTGGTTATTGTGGGTTGCAATCAAAGAATTGTGGTAATCAATTGTAGAACATTGTAAGGGATCTCAGTAGCAGTCGTCACGTAACAGGTGTGTATCGAACACCCTCTCATAGTTTAACTCGGCAAAAGTCGAAATGCCAAAATTTTGACATTTCGTGGGCTTGTGAGTGTGCGAGTGGTCACAAGATGTTTAGAAATCAATTAGATCTGAAATCGCAAAGTGGTAAGTTAGTCGTGTGTGAAATTTCGTGCACTTCGGTAATTGGGCCTCGATAGGCTAAAACTGGGCCCAATGGGCTTACGGGCCCATATAGTTAAATAATAAAAATATATAATATAAAAAAATAGGAAATAAGTATGTTCTGTTAGACTGTAGAATCGAAACTGCTTAAACCGGTATACTATTCATAAAACTTGAGTTAAATGGGCTTAAATTGCTAATGGACACTGTAGGGCCATTAGGGGTTTTAAGGCCCAATGGCTAAAATTTGTGAAATTGAGATAAATAAATTACTGTGATGACAAATGGGCTAGTAAGGACCGTAGTATTCATGAGAACCCTTAAAACTAATAAAAATATTGAAATACCTTTATAGGTGGAAAGTTTACAGTTTTAACCCTAAGAGCAAACTTATTGATATACCCCTAGGGTTAAGGTTGACCTGAATGCATGTTTGACTGTTACTATTTACCGCATGACATGTTATTATTATTTGATGCATGGGACTGTGTTATTGATGGAGGAAGTACTGAAAGTGGCTTGACCACGTACTGGAGGCTTTGCCTCAACTTACTGATATCTGAGTAGCTATGCTACAATTGTAGACTGTAGGGCTGGGTGGGTTGAGCTATTCCTCACATGGAGTGGAGGGCTGGTACGGGTGGAGTGTAGCGGTTGGTTATAGGCTAGGTTGGGCTTGTATACACGAATATGTCTGTTCTGTTCTAGAATGGGCCTACGACCATACTGTTATCTAAAAAGGGACTAAGGCCCAGTTTATCGTAGTCTGAAAAGGGCTTTGGCCCAGTACCTGCGGTTATCTGAATACGGCTTAGGCGCAATGGGCTTAAGCTGACTTGGGCTTTGGATGGGTTTTCCATATACACTGAGTTTTCCAAACTCACCCCTTTCTCTTCCATCCATGCAGGTGAGCCCTAGTTGGTGGACTTGGAGCTGGGCGGGATTTAGAGTGGCCACGAAGATTAAATTTCTGGTTTTAAATAAGTTTCAAGTAGCTTCCTTTTAAATTTCGCATTTATTTTTGATTATTTATATTTTGGTTAAAGTTGTAATAAGGCCGCTTTATTATTTTTATTTTGGGTTTTTAAATTACTTAAATCGTTTTAGACTTGAGATTCACATCACTTAAATTGATTCCTTGAAATTGGTTAACTCAGGGTTTATCAAAAATTACTTGTTTCAAACCGACGCGACAACCAAACGTCTTTGAAACGAAGCTTTTCAAAGTGCATCAAAAGTCACGTTTTTCTAAACCCTTAACAATCGATAATGGATAGGACTCACACTAGTGACTCGGAACATTTCTCTTAAAACTTTATTAATGGTTTTTGCAAAGCTCCCCCAAACTTGAGTAAACTAGGTAACCTGGTTAGTGGTAGGTAATGTGACACACCGGATTCGACCGTAATGTCTAGGCCAAGTTTGTGGTGTTAAATTTAGTGGTATCAGAGCCCGGTTGCAACAACTTGACTGTGGATCGGATCCAAAAAGGGTTTCAAAACTTTAGGCCTAAAGAGGGTATTTTTGGAAAAATTTGACTTTCGAAAACAAATTTTCTGGTTAAAGGAGATAAATTTTGAAACTTGGTTTCTTTAAATCAAATATTTGAGAAATGAATTTTAAAAAGGCCTAAATCTTTTGCATTTGTCTGAAATCTGATAAGGTGGCACACTGAATCCCAAGAACCAAGTCTGTAAGTATCTTTCTGCTCTCTATATATATTGTACTATACTAAAAATAATACTATAGATAGTACTGAGCCATAGATATATTGTTATAGATAAGGTAGTATTAAGGCTACAAAACTGAGACTGTAGGAAAACTAAGCCCTAGGAAACTGAGACAGTAGCTAAACTGCGATTGCACAAGAAGAACTCTGAAACTTTATTTGTTCATAAGATATTCTGTAATAAACAATTGAAACAGTAAATTAATGTCATAAAATTCATAATCAGATAAATCGATATGAGTACGAGAGCTGTTTGGGGAAGAGGCCGTGGTCGAGGCCGAGGTAGTACTCAAGGTGGATCTTTGTCTTCTGAACACATGCCAGCTGGTGAGGCACGACCACCACCGGTGGATGATAATGGGTCGTATGATCAGGCCGCAGGGGACGACGCTCTGTCCCAGGCCATGTTGAGTGTTTTGGAAAGGGTGGCCGGAGCTAATGTCTGGCCCATGAATAGGGGGTCCATTTCTGAGCGACTCCGGGCCAGCAGAGCAGAGGTTTTTAGAGGCGTATCTAGAGTATCCCCAAATGTGGCTGAGTACTGGCTGGAAGCCACGGAGCGAATTATGGATGACCTGGACTGCTCAGTGGAGCAGAAGTTAAAAGGAGCGATGTCGTTGCTGCGGGACGAGGCGTATCAGTGGTGGATCACTGTGAGAGAGGGTACACCAGCTGAGAGGGTAACATGGGAGTTGTTCAAGCAGTCCTTCAAGGTGAAATATGTCAAAGCTAGCTATGTGGATGCACGAAGAAAAGAATTCCTGAACCTGACCTAGGGTAGTAAGACCATTGCTGAAAATGAGGTAAAGTTTCTGCGATTGAGCAGGTACGCTAGTGGCATTGTCTCCACCGAATATGAGCGCAGTGTTCGTTTTGAGGATGGCCTCAGGGATGAGTTAAGGGTGCTGATAGCTCCGCAGAGAGAGCGCGATTTTGCTGCACTGGTAGAGAAGGCTAAGATAGCCGAAGAGGTGAAGCAAGCCGAATGAAAGAACTGCGATAGGGATCGAAACCTATTCAAGAGGGTTGCTGGATCAGCTGGTGCTGCAAATCAAAATGTTAAGAGAGCTAGGATGGAGGAACCAATTCGAGTAGTTCCGGTGAACACAGTTAGACCACATGCTTGTGGAGATTATGGCAGAGTGCATCCGAGGGAATGCTGGAAGCGTACTGGGGCTTATCTTCATTGTGGGTCAAAGGAACATAGGATCAGGGATTGTCCTAGGAGGCTAGCCCAGACTCAAGTGGTTGAACAGGGGGCTGTGCAACTTGTGCAACCAGCGCGAGGTGGACCGCCGCTGCCGATAGGTCATGGACAAGGTCACGGTGGCAATGGCCATAGACGTGGGGCACCTGGAAAGGGTGTTGTTAATGCTGAGGCTCGTCGCCAGCTTTGGTATATAGTGCTCAGAGGGTGACGCACCTGATGTCATAACTGGTACATTTTTTATCTCTGGCATACCTTATACTACTCTGATAGATGAGGGGTCAACTAATTTGTATGTTGCATGTGACATTTCTGGGGCATTGGGTGTACACTTCGAGGAGACTGTGTGTGGGGTAACTGTGATAAGTCCTTTAGGTCACTCGGTTAAGGTAGAGAAACTCTTTAGGGAGGTGCCTTTAGAGACTCAAGGTAGGATTTTCTGTGGAGACTTGATGGAGTTACCATTCGGAGAATTCAATTTGATTCTAGGGATGGACTGGTTGACCAAGCATAAGGCAACTCTGGATTGTGCAGCTAAGAGGATGGTGTTAAGGACTGTCGAGGATGAAGAGGTAATGATTATTGGAAAACGAAGAGATTACTTGTCCAATGTAGTATCGACTTTAGGGTTTAAGAAACTGATGCGTAAGGGATGCGAGGCATATTTGGCTTTTGTAAGCCAAGCTGAAACTGAGGATCTGACTGTGGGATTACCTCCGAATCGAGAAGTCGAGTTTGGAATCAATTTGCTACCTGGAATAGCTCCAGTGTCCATCGCACCCTATAGGATGGCACCGAAGGAGTTAGTAGAACTGAAATCTCAAATCCAAGAGTTGTTGGATAGAGGCTTCATTAGACCGAGTGTGTCTCCGTGGGGAGCACTGGTCTTGTTTGTGAAGAAAAGGACGAGACGATGCGTATGTGCATCGATTATCGCCAGTTGAATAAACTGACGATAAAGAACAAATACCCACTACCTAGAATTGACGATCTATTTGACCAACTTAGAGAAGCTTCAGTATTTTCCAAGATTGACCTTCGATCTGGATACCATCAGCTAAGGGTAAAGGAAGTGGATATTTATAAGACAGCATTCAGAACTCGATATGGTCATTACGAGTTTCTGGTTATGCCATTTGCGTTGACGAACGCACCTGCAGCTTTCATGGATCTGATGAATCGAGTATTCCAACCTTACTTGGACCGATTCGTGGTCGTTTTTATCCATGATATTCTGGTATATTCGGAAACTGAGGAGAAGCATGATGAGCATTTACGTATTGTGTTGCAAGTGCTAAGAGAGAAGCAACTTTATGCGAAGTTTAGTAAGTGTGAATTCTGGTTATGAGAAGTGACTTTTCTAGGTCGTGTGGTTTCTGCCGAAGGAATTAGAGTGAATCCTCGGAAAATTGAGGCAGTTTTGGAATGGAAACCACCGAAGTCAGTATCAGAAATTCAGAGTTTTCTAGGTCTGTCAGGCTATTACAGAAGGTTTGTAGAGGGATTTTCTCTGATTGCTACACCATTGACGAAACTGTTAAGGAAAGGAGTCGCATTTGTCTAGATTGAAAACAACAGAAAGCTTTTGACCAGTTGAAAAAGGTATTGACTGAAGCGTCAGTGTTGATTCAACCAGATTCTGGGAAGGACTTCACCGTGTACAGCGATGCGTCGTATGTGGGGTTAGGATGCGTACTGATGCAAGAGGGTAAGGTGGTCGCTTATGCTTCGCGACAACTTAAGCCTCATGAAGTGAACTACCTTACGCACGATTTAGAGCTAGCAGCAGTGATCTTCGCGTTGAAAATCTGGAGACATTACCTATATGGAGAAAAGTGTATTATATACACAGACCATAAGAGCCTAAAGTATCTATTGACTCAGAAGGAGTTAAACCTTAGGCAATGAAGATGGATAGAATTGCTTAAGGATTACGAATGTTCGATTGAGTACCACCCAGGTAAGGCTAATGTGGTGGCTGATGCTTTGAGTCGAAGGGTTGTTGCTAATTTGAGAGCCTTGTTTGCACGTTTGGATCTGTTCGACGATGAAAGTCTGTTGGCAGAATTGCAAGTGAGGCCTACTTAGACTTAATAGATTAAAGAAAAATAGTTGACGGATGATTCGTTAGTTCTTCAGTCTCGGCAAGTTAAGAATGGTTAGAATGAGGATTTTGGACTGAATACTAATGGAGTTCTGTGCTTCCATGGAAGAGTTTGTATTCCGAAAGCCCCTGAATTGAGGCGGTCAATTCTAAAAGAGGCTCATGGTAGACCTTGTACTATGCATCCTAGAGGAAATAAGTTATATCGAGACCTGCGAGAGGTGTACTGGTGGCCTGGACTAAAACGAGAGGTGACTGAATTGGTTGGGAAATGTCTGACGTGCCAGCAAGTTAAGGCCGAGTACCAATTGCCTTCTGGATTACTGCAACCGGTGAAAATTCCACTATGGAAGTGAGAGAGAGTAACTATGCACTTCGTGAATGGGCTACCTTTGACACCTACCAAGAAAGATTCTGTGTGGGTAATTGTGGATAGGTTAACGAAATCTTCCCATTTCATACCTGTTCGTACTGATTACTCACTGCAAAAGTTGGCCAAGTTGTATGTGACGAAAATAGTGCGAATGCATGGGGTGCCAGTGTCGATTATTTCTGATCGAGACCCTAGGTTTACATCTCGATTCTGGCAGAAGTTGCAGGAGGTGTTGGTTACACGATTGGATTTTAGTACTGCTTTTCACCGTCAGACAGATGGACAGTCGGAAAGGGTTATTCAAGTTTTAGAGGATATGTTAAGAGGTTGTATCATCAATTTTCGTGGTAGTTGGGAGGACTACTTGCCATTGGTCGAGTTTACGTACAACAACAGCTACCAAGCAAGCATTCAGATGGCTCCATATGAGGCACTTTATGGGCGAAGATGTCGTACGCCTATGTGTTGGATAGAGTTGGGTGAATGACAAGTGCTTGGACCAGAATTAGTGGCAGATACTAAAAGTAAGGTTAAGTTGATAAGAGATTGATTAAAGGAGACATCTGATAGACAGAAACCGTATGCAGATCTAAAGCGTAAAGTGATTGAGTACACTGTTGGGGATATGGTTCTCTTGAAAGTTTCACCTAGGATGAAGATCTTGAGGTTCGGCAAGAAAGGCAAACTGAGTTTGCGGTTTATAGGGCCTTATCGGGTTCTTAAACGGGTAGGGCCAGTAGCATATCAGTTAGAGTTACCACCGGAGTTGGACAGAATCCATGACGTCTTTCATGTGTCCATGTTGAGACGATATCGATCGGACCCTCACATGTTGTGCTAGTGGAGGAGATTGAAGTAAAGACTGATTTGACCTTTGAGGAGGAACCCGTGTAAATTTTAGATCGAGAGGTTAATGTTTTAAGAAGTAAGTCGGTTCCGTTGGTGAAAGAACTGTGGCGTAATCATGGAAGCGAAGGGGCTACTTGGGAGTCAGAAGAGACTATGCGTCAAAAATACCCTCAATTATTTGGATCAGGTAAATTTCGAGGCCGAATTTTTTTTAGGGGGTGGAGTTGTAACGCCCTGATTTTCGGGAGTTTTCGGGTTTCTATGATTTTTGGTAAATTTTGAAATTTTGGTGTTCTGAATATTGGAATTGTGTTTAAATGTGTTACTGGGCCTTTAGAAGGCCGAAGCCTAAGTTAAACTAGGTGACTTGGTTAGTGGTAGGTAATGTGACACACCAGATTCGACCGTAACATCTAGGCCGGGTTTGTGGTGTTACAACATTTCTCACCCAATTTGACATTCACCTACACTCAACATTTTGCATTTATACAAGTCATAATTAGGCATCCAAAACAAGTCAAAAACAAGCCTTAAACATGTAAACTCATCACATACAACCAATATGCCTTAGGCACCTCAAATGACAATATGAAAACATGTAAACTATGTATCGAAATTTACCTAAGTGACCAAATACATATATGCATAATTGTCCCAAAACCTATCATGTAGGTCATTTATCAAGCTCACATATTTGGTATCCAAAATAACAATTCACAAGGTAAATCATCTTACATCATTACATCTCACTTAACTTACTTACCAAAACATACCAACATTTCCAAGTGGTACCAAAATATACCATTCTAATTAACATCAATATACCTATAAGTTTTCTATAACAAAACACTAAATCACACCAAGGTATATAACATATCTTATATGCATATTCAAACCACATTTTACTTTCCATCATTCAACCATATCAAACACTCATTCAATATGATAAGGCCACATATATATACATCAAAATATACCAAACACAAGTCAAATAAGTGACTAATCTCAACAAAACACTTATATGTCAACATTGGCCAAATTAACCTATACATGCCATTATAACTAAATTAAATAACTAGAAGTACCAAAAGAGCCAATGGATAGTGTGATATAGCTTCAAAAAGCTTCCAACCCAAATGAGCTTCTGAACTGTCCATTGCTTGGTCAGTTCGGTTCACTCGGTTCGGCTCAACTAGATCACTTTTCATAATTTATTAATAATAATTTATTAACCCAAATTAAATTGGATATAAATTAAAATTAGTTATATTATGAATTAATACACATAATTTTGGACCATCTAAGGCTGAAAATTAATTTGCCTTGATACTTCAAATTACTTCTCGGTTTTGTGCTTCTAGCAATGTCTGCCAAGCCATTTTTCGCCCTTTCTGCAAATCTATCAAAAATAACTAAAATTCATCAAAATTAATTTTAAAATTAATTAAAATTAATCATGTTCGTATTTTATTAATCATGTTCGTATTTTATGTACACTTTAATTATTTTATAAAAATTAATTATTTTTCGACAGGAATTTTATCGAAACTGCATGAATTAAGTTAAAAAGGGCATGAAAATGTGTGTAAATTTCCATGTTTCCACACCCCCAAACTTAATTCATTGCTCGTCCCGAGTAATGCACAAATTTGAAAAGAATTTTTCGAAAACATCTTTGAAAAACTCCTTCAGAACGATATTCTTCCCAACAATCATGAATTTGGTATACTTAGGCTCAAGAACAAGAAATTCGATATTTATGCTATCTAAGTATACATATAATTCAAATTAATCTCAATCATTCTTATGATTGCCAAAAACTAGACTAAATGTTTCCTAATAAAGTAATGTTAACCCTTACCAATTTAATTTTATTCCTTCATTCAAGATTAAGCTGCAATCATTAAGTTTAACTTATGCCTTCATATGTTGCACGTAGCAATTTCTCTCCACTAATGTAGGTAGCATTGGAACTTGAATCAATAGGTCTTTAACAAGGTTATAACGTGGCTAGGCTTAGGGGTAGGTAAAAGATAGATAAATTTAGGCTAAAAACCCTAGAATCAGCTTGCATCAGACCTTCGAAATAATTACGTTGAATACATCAACTTTCTTTGCTTTCACATGCTCTTTTGTACATCTTATTTTAAGAACTCATGCTCTTCTTCTTTTTTATTTCGAGCGTTTTACTATATGTACTATAATTTTTTAGAACATTTGGTACTTCTTTTCAACTCCTTCAAACTTATTTTCAAATAATACTTTGAATAGTACTGAGTCTAGTGTTTGGGACAAATTTAAGATAGTTAAGAGAGAAGTGATGGCTAAATTTTCAAGGGTTCAAATAAAATTAGGCCATATAGTCTCAAATTTATGTTTCAAAGGATAAAAATTTCATCATGGTTGGCTTGAAAGGCTCAAATGGTCTAAACAACAGTTGCCTAAATCATTTTCAACGCTCCATGCTTTCTAAGATTTCGCCTCAAGAAACTACTAGGTCAATTCTAAAGACTTAAACTTTCATGCATGCCTAACTTTCCTAAGGAACTAAAATTTTATGGTATGATTTGTATGCTTTATTAAAAATACATTTATGTCATTATTAAACTAACATAACAATTATTGAAATAATTGAACTTTATTTGTACTGAAGTTTAGCATACTTAACAACATTTCAAATTATTGAACAAAATATAACCTAATCATAACTGAAAGAAACATTTATATTGAATGGAAATAATTTCAATTTTCCGATCCCCTTACTTAATACTAACAATTTCCTCATTGTTAAAAATGAATAGATACTATACACCAAGTAGGAGTCTAGAAAAGAGGAGGTGAGTCAATTTGGCTGCTTAAGTACCAAGCTCACTCTAAATCCATTCCTAGACATGTATATATCTATTGCCACACTTTGTACTTTACAACTTGTTCATTTTTATTTATGACTTCCGCATCTTATTTTATTATACGAGATAGAAAAATCATAATATAACCTAATCCTAAAACATTAAATAACCTGGGAAAAAAAGGAAATAAAGTAAAGGTCCCCCCTTTTTATTTATTTGCAGATCCCTTAGAATCTGACTCATCTTTTTCCTTCCTCGACATTGGAGTCCATGGTTCAAGTATAAACTCTTGAAATTCATGCACAAAAATAAACGGGTTATGAGATATATATTTTAAATACATCTCTGATTGATTCATCCCGTATTTTTGAGTATCTCCAATAATCTTGTTACTGCAACTACATGTGTTGCATCATAGCCATTATACCAAACTGATCACTTTGTGGAATGGTGCTAGATAAAGGGACTCTCAGCATCAAGCTTAGGAAATTTGTTAAGGGTGGTTTCAGTTTTGGGCAAGCGGGTGAGTAGCTGAAGGTAGGGTTTAGAGTTGAAAAGGGTGGCGATTTTAAGGATAGTTTAGGTGCAGTAGTTGATAACATTAAAGGGTTGAGTGAGATGCACTATTGGGCTACTTAGGAATGGTGGTGGAGCAAGGTAAAGGATGTAGGTTTTTGCATAAAAGGGTTGAATATTTCCCTTCTTAGTAGCATCTTAAGCCCAATGGCAGCTATTTTTTGGATCCTAAGCTCCCTATACTAGAAATAAACTAAAAAAAAAACTCAAAGAAATTAGCTCTTAGGTTAAAAGTTGACCCTTTATTTAACAAAACAAATACTTAAACTCTTTGGGCTACTTAGAAAAATATTTTCTTTGAAAAAATACATTAAATTAAACTTCTAGGAAAGACTGGAGGGGTCACGGATGGTCCCGCTTAAGTCCCAATCTCCTAGATAGAGTTTTAATTAATGTAATGAACTAAAGAAAATTTTATCTAAGTCTACCATTTTATTCAAATGAGAAAGTGAAGAGAACTCCATTTTATTTAGGATCGTCATTGACCATGATGGTGTCAAATGGCCATTTGTCATACCAACCATAATTATCTAAGAAGTAATCATATTCTTTCCCATCAAATCTGCCAACATCTTATTAGGGAAAGAAAACCCGTAATGACCTTTCTTGGTGGCGTTGTTTAACTTCCTGTAATTCCTATAAATCGTCCAACCCGTGACTCTAATATGTGAAATAATCTCTAATATGTGAGGTGAACTCAACTGAAATAATGACAGGCAAATTCGAAGATAGACCCAAATAGTCATATTTCAAATAAGGAGACAAAATCTTCAATTCCAATTTAACTGGCTCTTCAATCAACAACTTTGGTTGCGTATACTCCTAAGATGATAGCTCTAATAATTCAAATGGAACTTCTTGAGTGAATTCCTTCGAATTAGCTTCCAACCAAACCAAACATTCATTGTCTTCATCATCACTTGGTGATTCCTCCAATAGAATATGTTCTAACAGATCGTCTAAAGAATTAAGCTCTAATTCTGTAGAAGCCAACGATTCCATCTTCGAAATAGCAGAGCAGACTTCAACTATATCTTAGGATTTAGCAGCATCGAAGTCATTAAAATTCACCTCGTCATCAAAGATTTCTTTCATCTGAGCACCATTTTACTGCTTCTAGAATCGTTGAGGATATGGCAGCGGTGGAATCTTAGCTTTAACCAGACAACTCTTCTATGGAAATTTTTCTGTATCCAACAAGGTTGTTAGGTAATCAGAACTAATTGGTTTAGAGTTTTCCTCATCAAGGATCATTGAATCTAACTTCTGTAATACAGGAGTTTCAACACTTCGTTGAACTTCCTCTTTGTCTTGAGCCATCTTGAACCTCAACCACATTGGGCTCCAATGTCTTTCCACTTGGCAAAGAGACTGTTTTGCAATGTTCTTTGCCCAAAATTTTTGGATATTCTGTGTTGCATGGCCAAATACCTTGGGGTTTATTTCAAAATTCATCGGTTAGCTGAACCATTTGGTTTTCCAGATTTCTTAAATTGGTATCATTCTTCAGTATGTATGCCTTCAGCAGATTCTCAAGATCACTTGAAGATTCAGTTGGTGGGGGTTGTTGCACTTGTTGAGAAAATTTCGATGGATAATTTGGTCGAAATGGAATAACAAAGTCGCTATAGTCTGCCTATTGATTACTTCATGTAGAAATTGGATGATTCTGCCATGAAGAGTTGTAAAAATTTGATTGCGGACCATTCCAATTCTAATTTCCCATGTAATAATTTGACTCTTGATTCGATGGGCAATTTTCAAAGAAATGGCCATCTCCATAGTATTTACAAGAAATATTCTTGAACTGGTTCAATTGCTGACCTGTTGATTACTGTTGAAACCATTAACAGTTATGTTCTTAAGCATAGAAGACGTAAGGGATACCTAGGCTGCCAAAGAAGCAAGTGTGTCCGCTTTATGTACTTCTACTACTCATCTTTCTGAGGCTACTCAGTTGGCTGGCCATTATTGCTGGCAATTCTTTCAATAATCTCGTAAGCATCGTTATAAAACTTAGAAAGAAAGGCTCCATTTTCCGAAACATCCACCATCATTCTAGTATGAATATTGAGACCAATATAGAAAGTCTCTATTTGAACACAACAAAGAAAGTCGTGATGAGGGCAATTTCGTAGTAATTCCTTGAACAGCTCCCATGCCTCAAATAAAGATTCTTCATCAAGTTGTTGAAATGAAGTGTTTTCATTTTGGATCTTGGTAGTTAAAGATCGAGGGAAATATTTCATTAAGAATCGTTCAATCAACTCTTGCCATGTAGTTATGGAACCGGACAGTAGGGAGCTCAACCACGCTCGTGCTCTATCTCTTAAGGAGTTTGGAAATAATCTCAATCTCAAGACGTCTTCAGTCACCCCGACTAGTTTAAATGAATGACTCACTTTCATGAATAGTTGAAGATGAAAATGTGGATCTTCAGTAGGAATCCCACTAAATTGACCCATACTTTGCAACATTTGGAACATGACCGGCTTCAGCTTGAATTGTTGTGCCTCAATTTCAGGTCTCTTAATACTCGGATTGAGCTCGTTGAATAGAGGAATGGCATATTGTTTGAATGGCACAGTTTCTATCATCGGCGACAATAATCGGATTGTGAATATTATAAGTGAATGTTCCTCCTAGATTTTGGTTTGGAATTTTGAAATTCATATCTTCGATCCTTCTTTGGTTCACTTGTCTTCTCCTTTCTTAGAAATTCCTGTCAATTTCAAGGTGTACGTGGAGTAAGTCAATGGTTTGATAAATACTCATTAACACCTGAAACAAACACAAAAAATAAAAAATGAAATTAAAATTTAACAAAAAAAAGTAGACCAAAATGCATAATTAACAATTTCACAAATAATGTCTTCTAAAACAGTCCCCGGCAACGGCGCCAAAGACTTGGAACGACGGAAATGTGCAAGTGTACACAACCACAAAATGACAAGTAAATTTCGAGTTATTGTACCCATAGAGACTGTGAAAAGAATTATTTATGAATGCAATTTAAAACACTTTGGTAAAAAAAATATTTTGTTTTCAAAAAGGGTGATTAAAAATATAAGATTTTAAACTGAATAAAAATAAAAGTTCTAATGCATGATTTCAAAATATGATTTAATCAAGATTACATAATTGTGTTGGATTAATTACATTTCTTTAACTTAGAATTATTAAACTCATGTTTATGTTGTTGCAAATAAATTCACGCAACTCGGTAGTTTGCTAACTTATGAACATACTCACCTACACAAATCCATTCATCTCTTAACATATCTCTATTTAATTCAATCAATTAAACAGATTCTAATAAGCAAACATGTTATTGCACATACATACTCATTCAATTGAACAAATCTCTTGCATATTCCTATGTTAATTCAAAAATTTAATTAAATCTAATAAGCACATAAAAGACTATGTGAGGTAACAAGGTATCCTTACCTTGAAATAGTTTAATCACAATAATCTTGCATGTTATGCAAGACAAATGTATCGCCAGATACAATGCTAATTTAGCCATCAGTTACCTTAGAAGAATAAAAATGCACTAATTAAGTATTGTGTCAATTAATTACAATTTCAATCCGTTTAAATAATTAATTCATTAGTTCCCTCACAATTATAATGAAAGAATAACTTAGAAATGATTTTACTTAGTCAAGCATTTTACCGAGGCCTATAATAGCATAAACACAATTTTAATAATTTAAGAGCACGAAATGCAATGAACCCAACACAAATTAAATTCAAGATAAGCTAATTAAATTAACCAATCCAACAACATAAATATTAATAGATGTGTTCATCACAAAACAACAAAATTTAAAGAGATAGGGAACAAGAATCAAATCTGGTGTTTTTCCGTGGCTTGACTAGGTTGCTCAGTTCTTCCTTCTTTATTGTTCTCATTGATCAGGGCTGCTAGGAACACTCAATTCCTACTCCAAAATGGCTGAAGAAGATCCCTTTCTCAAGAGGAGAAATTGACAAAAGAGCAAGGAACTTCGAATGGGAAAATGAGAGAAAGTGGAGAGAAGAGAGAAAAGGTATGAATGAATGAGATGTGATTCAAATGATTAGCTTAAGGGGTTTTGTAGTTGAAGAATGCTACTAAAAATAGCTAAAATTATCAGCCGAAGAGCCCTCCCTTGGCCAGCCACACATGTTGTAACACCTTAAACCCGGCCTAGATGTTATGGCCGAGTCTGGCGGTGCCACATGAAAGTCTTTTTCATAAGATGAAATTTCGTTTGAAAAAAACCCATTCTATATTAACCCTCTTCAAAATCTTAGGTAGTATCTAGGTCGTCTTGTTCAGTGTTAAAACACAAGTTGTTTTAACAAAATAGTTAATCAATTAGATCGTAGTTATCTTTTTAAAAGCGTTGTTTGTTTGTGGAAGCTTTTTGAAATAGAATACGTACTTGCAGTATTTTGAAAAGCATTTATCATTTTGAAAACTCGTGTCCTACTTCTAGCAAATATGCATCATAATAAAAAAATCCCAAATTAAAAGTTAAAAATTTAAGATGCCTTATTTCTATAACACCCTAAACCCGGCCTAGACGTTATGTCTGAATTTATGATGTCACATTCGAGTGAGTTTGAAAAACAAAGTTCTATTAGAAAAGTCCATTTGAGTAAAACCTCACTTCTGATCTTTATGAGAAGCTAACTTATTTTATCCACTTGTTAGATTACAAGTTTGTCTAGCAAAGCATGCTCTATACTAAACTCTAATTACACTTTAAAACTTTTTTTTTCGTTGCGAAGCTTTTAAAACAAGTTACGTAGTATGGTAGCTGAAAATCATTTACTTTTTGAAAACCCGAGTCCTACTACTAATAGGTTTAAGTAAATTGAAATAAATCCCCAAATAAAAATAAAACTTAAAATGGCCTTATTACATAAAATTTACCCAAATAAAATTGCCTTTACTAGAAATCAAAAACTAAAACGTAAACAGTGGTGTGGTCACCTCCGAGTTCCTTGTAGCACCGACCCGCCTGAAGATTACCTGCGCAGATAATCAAAAGAGTGAGTTTATTGAAACTCAGTGTGTAATCCCTATTTTTTCAGATAGAAAATCATGCAGTGTAAATAGTCTGGGCCTAGGCCCTTATCAATAGTACTATCTGTGTGAGCCTTAGCCCATTACGGTAATAGTATTAGTGTGGGCCTTAGCCCAATTCAGTACAGTAATAGAGATGCAAGCAATTGTCCTACCCATCCATCCTCTACACTCCACTCCCTCCAACTCTACACTCCATGTGGGGATAAAATCGACCCACCCATCCTTACACTCCAGAATATTGCACCGGTTGCGGCACTAAACAATATATGCAGCAGAGCTGCAGTATAGTACACTTCCTCCAAATATTGCTAACCCACCCCTATGCAACATGTCATGTCATAATATATAAGTGTATGCAATATGTCATGCTCGATTATAGTCAAATATAGCATAGGGCTATATCAGTTATGTAATATCCCGAATGAGGGCCTAATTGGAATAGTGGTTTTGGGACCATAAATTTGAGATAGAAATAATTATTTCGTTATCATTTTATGGTCTATGGCATGATTTCATGATTGTGTGAAAATTTCGTTTAGAAATTTTAACGATAGAGGGTCTGATTTGATATTTAGGACAAAATTGTAAAAGTTGTAAAATGTGTGTTCTAGTTCACAAAAGGTACTAAGTACTTGTGAGTAATGGGTTTTTAAAGTGGAGGTCCTTGGATAGTAATTATACCATTATACAAGTTTGGACAAAAATACCTAAAGGAAGATAAAACACCATAGTTTTTAATTAAGGGCATTTTGGTCATTTAGTCATTAAAATGAATTAAAAATAAAATTAAAAGCCAATTTTTGTCCATCTTCAACCCCGTGGCCGAATTTCACATGAGGAAGACATAGATAGGGTTTTTCAAGCTTCCAAGCTCAATTGTAAGTCCATTTAGCCCCGTTTTTTTAATGTTCTTTACGTTTTTGGAGTCCTACTAACTTGATTAAGCTTATTCTAGCAATAATTTAACCTAGGGTTTATATTTGGAAAAATACCCATAGATGAAATGTGTTTATTTTGATGTTTTATGGTAGAATATGAAGCTTGAAATTGTGTTAAACAACTTTTGCTAAGCTATTTTACGTGAAAACGAGTAAAACGACATAATCGGTAAAAATACCTAATGTTCATAAGTACATGTTAGAGTGAGAATTTGATGTTGTCATACAATGGAAAAATGATCAGCGTGTCATAAAACATAAGAAAATAGGATGAATTTTAATTTCTGAGCCTTGGGGAAAAAGTGTAAATATGTAAAAATTTAGGGGCAAAAATGTAATTTTTCCAAAGTTTGAGTCAAGGACTGTTTTAATAAATGTGAGTATTAAATAAGCTAAATTTTTTATTTTAGATCAAGAGAAACAAGATTCGAGTCGTAATCGAGGGAAAAATAAAGTTTATGAGGAATAGGCTCGATTTCTACCATTTTCTACCGAGGTAAGCTCATGTGTAAATGTAGTAAAATAATTGTCATTTAAAGTAATTTAATGTTATTTATATGATATGATGATTATTATGATGAAATATTATGCTTTGTGGTTAATATTGAGTAATATGCAAATTATGTGAGCAACTTGATAAATATGAAATGCTACCAAGTATCGATTTCGACATTCCTTGGAAGATGGCAAAGATGTTTGATTGAGGAAAATCCCGTTTGAACCTTGGGAATAGATTAGGATACAAGTGACATGTCACTAGGATATTTGAGTTCCGAGCTCGTTGAGTTGAGTCCGAGTTCGTGAGATGTAACTAGGCATTCAAACTGGTTGAGTTGAGTCCAAGTTCACTTATGGATGCGAACGCTCGAGCTCGTTGAGTTGAGTCTGAGTTCACTTATGGGCAGGTTACATGGTAGCTTGGCTACATAATTTCCACAGGCTATTGAGTTTGTCTAGCTACGGGTATGGCACTTATGTGCATGCAATCCATGTATCAAAATTATATTCTGATGTGTTCAACGGGTGAATCTTAAGTGAATAAGGAGAATACTTAAGATGAAGATGACATGTCGGTAAGTGTGGTGAATGAGAAAATTTGGACAGGTATGCGCTTAAACCCTCGGGTTGAGAACTTGGTATGATGAAATCGAGGTGAGATAGTAAATGCAAATGTAACATGAATGTCTTGGTGATATTTATACAAATGATGTTTTATGTTGGATTGCATGATTATGTTACTTGCTATTTACATGTGAACTTACTAAGCATTTATGCTTACTCCCTCCTTTCCATTCTTTATAATTTTGACAAGCCAGCTCAAAAATTGGGAACGGTCGGAGGCTCGCTTACACTATCCGTGGACATTTTGGTATAGTGGCTTGTATATTTTGAGTATGGCATGTATAGCATTATAATCATTTTGTGTATATGATCTTATGATATGACTATTGGGTGGTAAGGAAATGTTTAGTAATGATTAGTCATTGGAACGGCTAATCAAGATCATATTTGGTGTTATGTATACTTAATGTGCTATCTAATCCATGGAAATTCATAAAAAGGTGAAATTTGCTATAAAACGATATCATACAACAACAATGATGTGAGTTTGGAAAATCACTAAAAATAGTAGAGACAGAATTAGACAATGAATAATATATGAAATTGAATCTTATTGAGTCTATTTTCATATGGAAGACACAAAACAGGTAAATGAGTTGTATGTTATGAGAAATTTAAGTTTTAGTGAAATAGGGTCAAAGCAATTTCTGAATCCCCTATTCTGAATTTATAAATTCACTAAAACTTGTACAAAAATAATTAGGAGTCGTACTTTATATGTATAGATTCCTTATTGAGTATAATTTTGATACAAATAAAGGTTATAGTCATTTAAATTCTGTACAGAGAGAAAAGTGATTTGTAGTGAATAGAGGTCAGAGTAGTCAAACACTGAAACAGGGTAAACTTTAACTAATAAACTGTACTAATTGGCTCGACCAAAACTTCTAGAAAAAATTAATAAATAGATATATGAGTCTAGTTTCAGGGAAAATTTATGGATTTTAATTTTGAGTTTCTTAACCCAAGATATGATTTTTTTAGAGACTGTGACGTAGATGGGCAGTTTATTACGAAAGGTGAAATAAATTGTTTGAAATTGTTTAAGTGGTAATTTAAGTCTGTTAATGCCTCGTGCTCGACTCCAGTGACGGTCTCAGGTAAGGGGGTGTTACAAGCATCTTATCAATATGGGGTCTAAGTGTACTTACTGACCCATCAGTAGGCCCACAGTCATCTTAGGCGACCCATGCGACCTTAACAGTCAAACAGTGAAAATGGGCCCAAAAGCCCATAATACGGCCCATATAGGCCCACACGCTCGTGTGGCCCAATAAGCCCAAATAATGGCCTTCGCTGTGTATAGTACATAGCCAGCTTGATTATCTCAACACAACAGTGTGGTTCACCCGTGCAGGGCCCACGAGCCCGTAGGGTCCACACGACCCATTTCAGCCCAACGTGGGCCAAAACGACGTAAGCCCACGAAATCGGACTTCTCACACCTCTTAAGACCCTTATCCATCAAGCAAGCAAGCCAAACATGCAACATAACACACAATTAAATCACTAAAAATTTAGGGCGTTACAACTCAACCCCTTAAAAGAAAATTTCAGCCTCGAAATTTACCTAGTCAAAACAGATGAGGGTATTGTTGTCGCATCCCCTCCTCAGGTTCCCAAGTGGCTTCCTCAGAACTGTGATTATGCCAAAGTACCTTAACTAGTGGAAAAGACTTTCTCCTCAGGACCTTCATATCACTGTCTAAGGTCTGAACCGGCTCTTCCTCAAAAGACAGATCACGCCTAACCTCAATCTCCTCTGTCGAGACGATGTGTGCAGGATCAGAGCGATATCGCCCCAACTTAGAGACATGGAACACATCATGACTCCGATCCAACTCTAGAGGTAAGTCAAGTTGATAGGCAACTGGTCCTACGCACTTCACTATACGGTAAGGCCCAATGAACAAAGGGCTTAGCTTGCCCTTCCGACCAAATCGCAGTACCTTCTTCCATGGCAAGACCTTAAAAAACACCAAGTCCCCCACAGAATACTCAATCTCTTTATGCTTCAGATCAGTATATGACTTCTTCCTGTTAGATGCCACCTTCAGTCGATCCCGAATCAATCTAAGTTTATCTTCTGTATCAAAAATCAATTCAGGACCCAGAACACGCCACTCGCTCAACTCAGTCCAACACATAGGAGTACGACACCTACGACCATATAATGCCTTATAAGGTGCCATCTGTATGCTGGACTGGTAACCATTATTGTACATAAACTCTGCCAATGACAAATAATCCTTCCAAGTGCCCTCAAAATCAATCACACAACTCCTTAACATATACTCTAATATTTGAATTACCCTCTCTGACTGACCGTCTAGTTGAGGATGGAACACAGTACTGAAGTCCAACCTTGTACCCAATGCTTCATGTAACTTCTTCCAAAATCGAGACGTGAAGCGAAGATCTCTATCGGATATGATGGAAATCGGTACCCCATGCAGTCTCACAATTTTAGACACATACAGCTTAGCCAGTTTCTAAAACAAGTAATTAGAACGAATAGGTATAAAATGGGCAGACCTGGTCAACCAAATCACAATGACCCACACCGAATCTTTCTTAGAAGACGTTAGGGCTAGCCCATTAACATAGTCCATAGTTACATTTTCTCACTTCCAAAATAGAATCTTAACTGGTTGAAGCAACCCCGAAGGCAACAAATGTTCCGCCTTAACCTGCTGGTAAGTCAGGCACTTACTCACAAAGTCGGTAACTTCCCACTTAAGACTTGGCCACCAATATAATTACCGAAGGTCTCGGTACATCTTATTACTACCACGATGCATAGCGTAAGGGCTACTAGGTGCCTCTTCCAATATAGATTACCTCAAATCAATATCTTTCGATAAACAAATTCTCCCATGGAAACAAAGTACCCCTTCACTATTTAGTCCAAAATCTGACATTTCCCCATTCTCTATTTTTCAGAAGTGAGAACCCAGTGAGTCATCCTCTACCTGCTTACCTTTAATTTGTTTAATCCACCTCAGTTTAACTTGAAGTTTGACCAATAAACTACCATTGTCGAATAAACTGAGACGAGCAAACATCACCCTCAAATCAGTAACAGCGCTACAGCTCAGTGCATCAGCTACCACTTTAGCCTTATTAGGGTGATATTCAATCGAACAGTCATAATATTTAAGAAACTCAATCCATCTGTGCTACCTAAGGTTTATCTCCTTCTGAGTGAGGAGATGCTTGAGGCTCTTGTGATCTGCGTAAATAATACACTTTTCGCCGTATATGTAATACCTCAAAATTTTCAGTGCAAACACCACTGTAACCAACTCCAAGTTATATGTCGGATAGCTCGCCTTATGCGTCTTAAGCTGATGAGACGCATAAGCCACTACCTTACCCCCTTGCATCAACACACATCCTAAACCAACATGTGATGCATCACTATAGACTGTGAATTCCTTTCCAGACTCTGGCTGTATTAAGACAGAGGCCTTAGTCAGAACTTTCTTGAGTTTCTCAAAACTTTCTTGTTGTTTATCAGTCCAGTTAAACAGTACTCCTTTACGCAACAACTTAGTCAGAGGTGCAACAATCAACGAAAACCCTTCAACAAAGCGTCTATAATACCCTGCCAAACCTGAAAAACTCTGAATCTCAGATATCGACTTAGGCTGTTTCCAATCCAATATAGCCTCAACTTTCCGAGGATCAAAAGTTACCTCTCGTAGCCAGAATCCACACTTACTGATTTAGCATACAATTGTTCCTCTTCAGTCCTCGAATACACTAGAATGTCATCTATAAACACCACTAGGAACCGATCCAGATAGGGTTGGAGCACTCAGTTCATCATATCCATAAAAGCTATTGGTGCATTTGTCCATCCAAACAGCATCACCAGAAACTCGTAATGACCGTAACGAGTCCTGAAGGCTGTCATGTAAACATATCTCTCCTTGACCCTCAGTTGATGGTACCCCGATCAGAGATCAATCTTAGAGAAGACTGAAGCTCCTCAAAACTAGTGAAATAGATCGTCAATCCTTGGTAGGGGTACCTATTTTTTATAGTCAATTTGTCCCGTTATCGATAGTCAATGCACATACGCATGGTTCCATCCTTCTTCTTCATAAATAAAACCGGTGCCCCCATGGAGACACACTAGGATGAATAAAACCCTGATCTAGTAACTCTTAAATCTGCACTTTAAACTCCTCAAGCTCCTTTGGTGCCATTCTATAAGGGGCGATAGACACCAGAGCTATACCAAGCAAGAGCTCTATCCCGAACTCAACTTTACGGTTAGGAGGTAACCCTGGTAACTCATCGGGAAAGACATCCAAAAAATCCTTAACTATTCTAATATCTCTCACAGACAAAACCTTAGATCTCGAAGCACTGACATAGGCTAAAAAAGCCTCACAACGCCTACGCACCAACTTCTCAGCAATAGGGGGCCCAACTCTGATCGGCCTATCAACTTTGGCCTTTTGTTTAGGCCTCAAACTGAACTTGAGGGCTCCCAAACCCTCTTGTTCCTTCCCCTGTCTGACTCACGATTTTGGCGCTCAGCGAGTTTCACATACTTGGTATTTTTTTCCTTTTCCTGTAACACAACAAAATTTTGCTCCTTTTGTGGAGCTATCAAAACTCGTAGATCATCTCTGAGAGCATCCTCAAAATACACACAGCGCTCATACTCAGTTGCCACCATGCCTCGCGCATAGCGGCTAAATCGTAAAAATTCTGCCTCATATTCAACCACGGACTTATCCCCCTGAGTAAGATTCAGAAACTCCCTCCTACGGGCATCCACATAGCTAAAGCCCACATATTTCCCTTGGAATGCATTTTTGAAAAACTCCAATGTCAATCAATCGGGCTGAGTACCCTCATTTACAGTAAGCTACCATTGATAGGCTTCACTCGCAACAATAATACTGCACCTTTAGTTTCTGCTTTAGGGTGCAGTCGAGGTCATCCATGATCCTCTCTATAGCCTCAATCCAATATTCAGCCACATTAGGGGTAACCCTAGCGATACCCCTGACGATCTCAGCCCCATTAGACCTGAGTCGTTCCGTTTTTGACCCACGACCCACAGTACCAGTATTAGGCCCAGTGACCCTTTCCAGAATTCACAGCATAGCTTGGGATAGTGCGTCATCCCCAGCTAGACGATTGTGTGACCCAGTCTCAGTCACAAGTGAAGTCGGTGCCTCCCTTGCTTCAACATTAGGCATATGGCCTGATGCCGAAGATCCAGCCTGAGCACCTCCGCGGCCTCCGTCGCGACCTCTCGTACCCCTTCCACGAGTTCCTCTAGTGCTCATTATCGATTTGCGTATTATCTTTATTAAAAATTTATACATCAATTCTACAGCTCTAGTGTTTATTAACAGATGTTTTATGGAAAAAGCATCAATAATTAAGAGTTGTTTTGTTTTCGTAAATAGTAGTCTTACTACAGTTTTAGGTTACCCTAATAAAGGTTTCAGTATAGTCTATCATCTATGGTAATCTTAGTATTTCAATTAAATCAAATAATAGTTTTAGAGAACTTACAAGATCGGTGTCGGAGACTCAGTTGACCACTTATTCAAAAGTATCGCTTCAAAAATTCTTTTCTACTATTTGAAACAGTTTCTTTGAAACTTTACGTTTTTAGAAAAACCCAAATCCACAGCTGAGTTTTGTAGCCTAGCTCTGATACCACTAAATGTAACACTGATAGAGATCCTCGCTTCACGTCTCAATTCTGGAAAAAGTTACATGAGGCTTTTGGTACAAGGTTGGACTTTAATACGGCGTTCCACACTCAGAAGGATGGAAGTTAGAGAGGGTGATTCAGAAACTAGAGGACATATTAAGGGGTTGTGTGATAGACTTCTGAGGTAGTTGGAAGGACTGTTTGTCGTTAACAGAGTTTGCGTATAACAATAGCTATCAGTCTAGCATACAGATGGTACCTTACAAGGCACTATATTTGGGAAAAAATAAGTTTAAAGAGCATTTTGCAATTATTATAATCAGCTTAGTTTTTTTTTTATTTGGGAAAAAATTGGGTCAACAATGAGCTGCTATTCCCTTAGTGGATCAGTCCTCTTCAACTTAGCCAATTTGGGCCCCTTTTTTCCCATCAGGTTAGGTAAATTTAACACAATTTTTATTCGATGAAAAATGTAACGACCCCACGCCCGAGACCATCGCCGGAGTCGAGTATGAGGTGTTACTAGGCTTAGTTTAACATTTTTAGAACTTTGGATTATTGTTTCTACATTCACAGCTTTTAAGCTACTTGCGCCACAGTCACAAGAAAAATCATATCTCGAGTTAAAAAACTCGAAATCAAGATCCATAAAATTTTCCTGAATCTATACTCATATACCTATCTAATAAAATTTTCCTAGAATTTTTGGTTGGGCCAATTAGTACAGTTTAGTAGTTAAAGTTACCCCTGTTTCAGGACTCGACTGGTCTGACCTATGTTTACTACGAACCACATTTCTCTCTGTACAAAATTAATATGACTAGGAGATTTGTTTCTACTAAAACTAGACTCAATAAGGATTCTGAGGATATAAAATATACCACCTAATTATATCTTTATAATTTATAATGAATTTCTAAAGTTGGAACAGGGGATTCAAAAACTGCTATGACCCTGTTTCACTAAAATTCAAATATCTTCTAACATATAATTCCTTTACCTGTTTCATTTGTTTCATGTGAAACTAGACATAATAAGATTCAATTTGATATGTATTCCATCACTAAATTCAAGTGCTATGATTTTTAATAAATTTTCAAACTCGCGTCAGTGTTGCTGCAGTATTCTGTTTATGGCAAATTTCATCCTTTTTATGAGTTTTTATGCACTAAGTATCTTAATAGTTTTCCTTAACATCAAACATAATCTACACTAACCATTTTCATAATTTATCATTATCAAGCATTTCCTCAACCATTCCACAACCATACCATAAGATCATTTACACAAAATAGGTATATTGCTATACATGCCATACTTAAATTTACATGCCATTTACCAAAAGTCTTCCGGATAGTGTGACTGAGCCTTCGACCTATCCCGACTCCTGAGCTGGCTTGTCCAAAACTACAATGAGTAAGAAGGAGGGAGTAAGCATAAATGCTTAGTAAGTTCATATGCAAATAATAAGTAACATAACAAACAGTTATACCAATCAACATTAGCATACATCACTAAAACACATATCACATTTCTGATCATTTTTCATCATCTTATTACCTTATAGTGGTTGTATCAATACTCAACCCGAGGGTTAAATACATACCTGTCCAAAATATCCATTTCACATCACTCACCAATACTTCTCTTTACATCTCGAATATTCCTCCATTGAGTAGAACTTTACCCGTTGAACACATCGGAATATAATTCGGATACATGGATAATTTGCATATAAGTGCCACATATTCAATCAAGCAATCATGTAACCCGCCCATAAGCGAACTCGGACTCAACTCAACGAGCTCGGGCGTTCGCATCCATAAGTGAACTCGGACTCAACTCAACGAGTTCGGATGCCTAGTTACATCTCACGAACTCGGACTCAACTCAACGAGTTCGGACATTCGCATCCATAAGTGAACTCGGACTCAAATCAACGAGTTCGGATACTCAACCATCCTAGTGACATGTCACTTGTATCCTAATCTATTCCTAAGGTTCAAACGGGCTTTTTCCTCGAACACTTATCCTTGCCGTCTTCCGTAGAAAGCCGAAATCAATACTCGGTAACAATTATATTTAACAAGTAGTTCACATAATTTACATATTATTTGAAATTAACCACAAAGCATACATTTCATAATAAAATTCAGCATAACATATAATTAACATCACTAACTTAAAAATAACCATTATGCTACATTATTTACACATGAACTTACCTTGGTACCAAAATACAAAGATTTTGCAATTTAGTCCACAATCTTTTCTTTTCCTCGATTGAGGTCGATTCCACGTCTTTCTTGATCTAAAATAACACATTTAGCTTATTTAATACTCACATTATCAAATTAATCCTTAACTCAAATTTTGGCAAAAATACAATTTTACCCCTAAACTTTTGCATATTTACATTTTTGCCCCTAGGCTCGGGATTAAACTTTATTCCTTATTCTTATGTTTTACAACATGCTGATCACTTTTCTCTTCTATGGTAACATCAAATTCTCACTCTAATATGTACTTATGACTATTAGATATTTTTACCGATAAGCCCTTTTACTCGTTTCCACTCAAAACCGAGTAGCACAAGTTGTCTAACATAATTTAAAACCCCATATTCTATCATAAAACATCAAAATACACAAATTTCACCTATTTTTCCAAATATGAACCCTAAGTTGAATTATTGTTAGCATAAGCTTAATCGAGCTACCGGGATCTCAAAAACGTAAAAATCATTAAAACGGGGCTTGGAATCACTTACTATGGAGCTTGGAAGCTTGAAACAAACCCTAGATATGGAGAACCCTTGAAATTTCGGCCTAATGAAGAAGATGGACAAAAATTGGCTTTTAATTTTGTTTTTAATTCATTTTAATAACTAAATGACCAAAATACCCTTACTACTAAACTTTCCAAAATTCCTTCCATGTCCTAATTTTGTCCATGAACTTAAAATTGGTCAAATTGCTATTTAAGACCTCCTCATTAATATTCCAAAACAATTTCATACTAAAAACTTCTAGAATGCAAGTTTTGCAACTTATTCGATTTAGTCCTTACTTTCAATTTAAGCACTTTAGGCATAGAATTTCATCACGAAATTTTCACACAATCATGCAACCATATCATAAACCTCAAAATAATTATAAAATAATTATTTCTATCTCGAATTTGTGGTCACAAACCACTATTCCGATTAGGCCCTAATTCGGGATATTACAACTCTCCCCCCTTTAAGGATTTTCGTCCTCGAAAATCTTACCTGTAAACAGATGTGGGTATTGAATTCTCATAGTTTCTTCGGATTCCCATGTAGCTTTTTCTACTCCATGCCTTTGCCACAACACCTTCACAAGTGCAACATTTTTATTCCTTAGTTGTTTGACCTCTCGAGCTAAAATCTTAATCGGTTCTTCTTCGTAGGTCATATCTGGTTGTAGTTCAATTTCTGTCGGTGAAACTACATGTGAAGGATCCGAACGATATCGACGTAACATCGATACATGGAACACATCATGAATCTTCTCTAATTCAGGTGGTAATGCTAGCCGATATGCTACCGGTCCAACTTTTTCAATTACTTCATACGGCCCAATAAAACGCGGACTTAATTTGCCCTTCCGTCCAAATCTAAGGACTTTCTTCCACGGAGACACCTTTAAAAATAATTTATCACCAACTTGAATTTCAATGTCCTTTCGTTTTAAATCTGCATAAGATTTCTGTCTATTTGAAGCAGCTTTCAAACAATCTCGAATTACCTTCACTTTTTCTTCAGTTTCTTTTATTAGATCAACTCCATAAATCTGATTTTCCTTGAGTTCAGTCCAATACAAAGGCGTTCGACACTTACGACCATACAATGCTTCATAAGGTGCCATTTTCAAGCTCGTCTGATAACTATTATTGTAAGCAAATTCCACCAACGGTAAGTATCTTTCCCAACTTCCTTGAAATTCCAATACACAACATCTAAGCATATCTTCAAGAATCTGAATTATTCTTTCTGATTGTCCATCAGTTTGTGGATGAAAAGCAGTACTGAAATTTAACTTCGTACCTAACGCGTCTTACAACTTTTGCCAAAACCGCGAGGTAAACCTTGGATCTCTATCTGAAATAATCGATAATGGTATTCCGTGTAATCTAACAATTTCTCTAATATACAGTTCAGCCAACTTGTTAAGAGAATAATCCGTACGTACCGGGATAAAATGAGCCAACTTAGTTAATCTGTCAACTATTGCCCAGATGGCATCTTTCTTTCTTGGAGTCAATGGCAATCCTGAAACAAAATCCATAGTAATCCGATCCCATTTCCATTCAGGAACCATAATAGGCTGAAGTAATCCCGAAGGTACTTGGTGTTCAGCTTTCACCTGTTGACAAATTAAGCATTTGGACACAAACTCTGATATATCTCTTTTCATTCCATTCCACCAATACATTTTCTTCAAGTCATTATACATTTTCGTACTACCCGGATGAATCGAGAAATAACCACTATGTGTTTCCTGTAGGATCTTTTGAATCAATTCCTCATTCTTCGGTACACAAATCCGATCTTTAAACATTAAGCACCCATCAGAACCAATTCTGAAATCTGATCCCGTATCAGCTTCACACTGTTTTCTTTTGGCTAGCAAATCTTGATCATTTTTCTGAGTTTCAGAAATCTCTTGTAAAAACATCGGTCTTGCTCTTAACTCTGCTAGAATCAAACCATCATCTGACACTTTCAATTGAGTGTTCATAACTCTCAAAGCAAACAACAACTTTCTGCTCAAAGCATCAGCAACGACATTCGCTTTTCCCGGATGATAATCGATAACAAGCTCGTAATCTTTCAATAACTCCAACCATCTTCGCTGTCTCAAATTCAAGTCTTTTTGTGACATCAAGTACTTAAGACTTTTGTGGTCGGTATATACCCGACATTTTTCACCATACAAATAATGTCGCCAAATTTTCAAAGCAAACACCACCGCAGCCAATTCCAAATCGTGAGTAGGATAATTCCTCTCATGAGGTTTTAACTGCCTCGAAGCATATGCCACCACTTTTCCTTCCTGCATGAGCACACACCCCAAACCATTTAGAGAAGCATCACTATACACCACAAATTCTTTACCTAATTCGGGTTGTACTAACACTGGTGCCTCTGTTAATAACTATTTCAATTCTTCAAAACTCTGTTGACATTCTTTCGTCCATTCAAATTTAACATCCTTTCGGAGTAATCTAGTTATAGGAGCAGCAATTATAGAAAATCCATTTACAAACCGCCGATAATACCCAGCTAGCCCCAAAAAACTTCTAACTTCAGTTACATTTTTCGGTGGTTTCCAATCAACAATGGCTGAAATTTTACTAGGATCAACCCGTATACCATCACCTGAAACAATATGACCCAAAAATCCAACTTCCGGAGCCAAAATTCACTTTTACTAAACTTAGCATACAGCTGCTTATCTCTCAAAGTTTGCAAAACTATCCTCAACTGCTCAGCATGCTCTGTCTCATCTTTTGAATAAATTAAAATGTCATCTATAAACACCACAACAAATCTGTCCAAGTATGGCCGAAATATGAGATTCATTAAATCCATAAACACAACAGGAGCATTTGTCAATCCGAATGGCATAACTAAAAGTTCATAATGACCATACCTTGTTCTAAAAGCAGTTTTAGGCACATCCGACTCTTTTACCCGCAGTTGGTAATACCCAGATCTCAAGTCAATCTTTGAAAACCATGTCGCTCCTTTTAGCTGATCAAACAAATCATCAATTCTTGGCAACGGATACTTGTTTTTGATTGTCACCTTGTTTAACTGCTGATAATCAACACACAACCTCATAGAACCATCCTTCTTTTTCACAAATAACACGGGAGCACCCCAAGGTGAAAAACTCGATCTCACAAAACCTTTATCAGTCAACTCTTGCAACTGCGACTTTAATTCCTTCAACTCTGCTGGTGCCATTCTATACGGAGCAATCGAAATCGGAGTTGTTCCCGGTATCAAATCAATACCAAATTCTACTTCCCTGACTGGAGGCAAACCCGGCAATTCTTCTGGAAATACGTCCGTAAATTCACACACAACCGGCACTGATTCAACTTTCTTTTCAACTTCTTTTGTATTAATTACATACGCCAAATAAGCTTCATAACCCTTTCTCAAATATCTCTGAGCCGACATCGAAGAAATCATACTAGATAATGCCTCTGATTTATCTGATTCAACCCACAGAGTTTCACCATTTCCACATTTTAATTCTATAATCTTTTCTTTGCAATTTATTTTAGCATCATGCAATGTCAACCAATCCATACCCAAAATAACATCAAACTCATCAAACGGCAACAACATCAAGTCGGCCGGAAAGTAATGATCCCGAATCATTAAAGGACATTTCTTGCTTACTTTATCAACTATCACGCATTTGCCTAACGGGTTCGACACTCTAATCATAAATTCTGTGTTCTCAACAGGTATATTCATACTAGACACCAGTTTCATGCATACATATGAATGAGTAGAACCGGGATCAATCAAAGCAATAACATTAACATTATAGAGAGAAAATGTACAGGTAATCACATCAGGTGAGGAAGCATCTTCACGTGCCTTTATGGCATAAGTTCTAGCTGGAGCCTTACTTCAGATTTAGCTGCTGAATCTCTGGCTACATTCTTGCTGCTTGCTTCATTTCCAGCTTTTCTCGAATATCTTCTCTCGAGTCTGCACCACTAGCTTTTGTATTCTGAAATTTTTCTTTTTCAGCTCTCTCTGGGCAGTCTCTAATAAAATGATCCGGAGAACCACATCGAAAACATTCATTTGCTCTACATGGACCAAAATGATTTCTACCACACCGCTGGCACTCAGGTTTAACAAATCTCGAGTTCCCTACACTGGCTGTCGAAGTAGTCTGGATTTAGGACCCACATTTTGCTTCCTATAATTCCCATATGATTGCCCAGCTGAAGCTTGGGAACGAGGTTCATATTCCTTGATTTCTAGGTTGCTGTGAAAATGAACCGCTCATCGGTCTTTTCTTCCAATTTCTAGTCTCAGCCTCTACCTTTTTCTTTTCTTTAAGTAGTTCTTCAGCCTTGCAAGCTCGATCAACCAGTATACCATTTCTTTTAGTTCAAGGATCCCGACAAATACTTTAATGTCTTCGTTAAGCCCGTCTTCAAATCGTCGGTACATCTTGGCTTCTGTAGGAACATATTCCCTGGCATACTTACTTAATCGAACAAACTCTCTTTCATATTCTGAGACTGTCATATTACCTTGCTTCAGCTCAAGAAACTCTTTACATTTCTGATCAATAAACCTTTCACTAATATATTTCTTCCGAAACTCTTCTTGAAAGAATTCCCAGGTTACCCTCTCTTTCGGTACCACCGAAATCAAAGTCTTCCACCAATTATGGCTGAATATCTCAACAAAGATGTAGCACATTTCAAACATTCTTCAGGTGTACAAGATAATTCATCAAATACCCGGATAGAATTTCAAGCCAGAACTCTGCTTTCTCTGCATCATCATCAATATTTGCTCTAAATTCTTCAGCCCCTTGTTTACGAATTCTGTCAACGGGGGTTCTGTGAAATTTTATCATATCCATACCTTGAGGCATCGGGGGTACAGGTTGAGGAATTGGGGGAGGTGGGGAGGTCGTACATTTGGGTTCGTACGAACGAACTCAGTGTACCATGCACTCATCATTTGGAGAAAGGCTTCCCGACCCCTTTCTCCTCCTCCCTGACCAACAGTAGGAGGTGGATTTTCAGTCGGCGCTGCTCCTTCAGCCGGAGCTGGCGTATTACTCTCTACTTCATCTGTCACAGCTAGATCGGGATCCATTTACTATATAAAAATCTTTTAAAAAGGTCAGAAGTCGTCACACTATCACAATTCATACATATGGCATGTATAGCAAAATCCGTACATACAACACGTAGTCCGAGAACCGACTAAACCTGCTCTGATACACTAAATGTAACGCCCCATGCCCGAGACCATCGCCGAGTCGAGTATGAGTGTTACTAAGCTTAGTTTAACATTTTTAGAACTTTGGATTATTGTTTCTACATTCACAGCTTTTAAGCTACTTGCGTCATAGTCACAAGAAAAATCATATCTCGAGTTAAAAACTCGAAATCAAGATCCTAAATTTTCCTGAATCTATACTCATATACCTATCTAATAAATTTTCTAGAATTTTGGTTGGGCCAATTAGTACAGTTTATTAGTTAAAGTTACCCCTGTTTCAAGACTCGACTGGTCTGACCTTGTTTACTACGAACCACATTTCTCTCTGTAAAAAATTATATGACTATTAGATTTGTTTCTAATAAAACTAGACTCAATAAGGATTCTGAGGATATAAAATATACCACCTAATTATATCTTTATAATTTATAATGAATTTCTAAAGTTGGAACAGGGGATTCAAAAACTGCTATGACCCTGTTTACTAAAATCAAATATCTTCTAACATATAATTCCTTTACCTGTTTCATTTGTTTCATGTGAAACTAGACATAATAAACTTCAATTTGATATGTATTCCATCACCAAATTCAATTGCTATGATTTTTAATAAATTTTCAAACTCGCGTCAGTGTTGCTGCAGTATTCTATTTATGGCAAATTTCATTCTTTTTATGAGTTTTTATGCACTAAGTATCTTAATAGTTTTCCTTAACATCAAACATAATCTACACTAACCATTTCATAATTTATCATTATCAAGCATTTCCTCAACCATTCCACAACCATACCATAAGATCATTTACACAAAATAGGTATATTGCTATACATGCCATACTTAAATTTACAAGCCATTTACCAAAAGTCTTCCGGATAGTGTGACTGAGCCTTCGACCTATCCCGACTCCTGAGCTGGCTTGTCCAAAACTACAATGAGTAAGAAGGAGGGAGTAAGCATAAATGCTTAGTAAGTTCATATGCAAATAATAAGTAACATAACAAACAGTTATACCAATCAACATTAGCATACATCACTAAAACACATATCACATTTCTGATCATTTTTCATCATCTTATTACCTTATAGTGGTTGTATCAATACTCAACCCGAGGGTTAAATACATACCTGTCCAAAATATCCATTTCACATCACTCACCAATACTTCTCTTTACATCTCGAATATTCCTCCATTGAGTAGAACTTTACCCGTTGAACACATCGGAATATAATTCGGATACATGGATAATTTGCATATAAGTGCCACATATTCAATCAAGCAATCATGTAACCCGCCCATAAGGAACTCGGACTCAACTCAACGAGCTCGGGCGTTCGCATCCAGAAGTGAACTCGGACTCAACTCAACGAGTTCGGACATTCGCATCCATAAGTGAACTCGGACTCAACTCAACGAGTTCGGATATCAACCATCCTAGTGACATGTCACTTGTATCCTAATCTATTCCTAAGGTTCAAACGGGCTTTTCCTCGAACACTTATCCTTGCCGTCTTCCGTAGAATGCCGAAATCAATACTCGTAACAATTATATTTAACAAGTAGTTCACATAATTTACATATTATTTGAAATTAACCACAAAGCATACATTTCATAATAAAATTAGCATAACATATAATTAACATCAATAACTTAAAAATAACCATTATGCTACATTATTTACACATGAACTTACCTTGGTACAAAATACAAAGATTTTGCAATTTAGTCCACAATCTTTCTTTTCCTCGATTGAGGTCGATTCCACGTCTTTCTTGATCTAAAATAACACATTTAGCTTATTTAATACTCACATTATCAAATTAATCCTTAACTCAAATTTTGGCAAAATTACAATTTTACCCCTAAACTTTTGCATATTTACATTTTTGCCCCTAGGCTCGGGATTAAACTTTATTCCTTATTCTTATGTTTTACAACATGCTGATCACTTTTCTCTTCTATGGCAACATCAAATTCTCACTCTAACATGTACTTACGACTATTAGTATTTTTACCGATTAAGCCTTTTACTCGTTTTCACTCAAAACCGAGTAGCACAAGTTGTCTAACATAATTTAAAACCCCATATTCTATCATAAAACCCAAATACACAATTTCACCTATGGGTATTTTTCCAAATATGAACCCTAAGTTGAATTATTGTTAGCATAAGCTTAATCGAGCTACCGGGATCTCAAAACATAAAAATCTTTAAAAACGGGGCTTGGAATCACTTACTATGGAGCTTGGAAGCTTGAAACAAACCCTAGCTATGGAGAACCTTGAAATTTCGGCCTAATGAAGAAGATGGACAAAACTGGCTTTTTAATTTTGTTTTTAATTCATTTTAATAACTAAATGACCAAAATACCCTTACTACTAAACTTTCCAAAAATTCCTTCCATGTCCTAATTTTGTCCATGAAATTAAATTGGTCAAATTGCTATTTAAGACCTCCTCATTAATATTCCAAAACAATTTCATACTAAAAACTTCTAGAATGCAAGTTTTGCAACTTATTCGATTTAGTCCTTACTTTCAATTTAAGCACTTTAGGATAGAATTTCATCACGAAATTTTCACACAATCATGAATATCAAACTCAATAA